>NW_009260594.1:902103-943124 GCF_000687185.1 Egretta garzetta | reverse complement strand
GAGTCTTATTTTCTTTGTTGCAAACTGTTCCTCCATGGAAGACAAGCAGCCTATCGTGAAAGCACAGATAGCTGGGCACAGATGAGAAAAAGTCTGATGGTCCACTGCAGTAGTGAAGAGATCACTTCAGGCGTATCTTTCTTCACTGCAAATTGTTTGTCTTTAAAGTGCCTTGATTTCTCTGTTTCCTTGTCGGTAAAATGGAGATACTGACTTCCTGTGTGATAGTAGGTTATATTAATAAAGCATTTTAAGATGATTAAATGGCTTGTGCTATGGAAATGGAGATTATTACCATGTTGAAACTTGAAGGCACTGACCTTGACAAAAAGGTAAGCGACAGTCTGTCTGCATGATCAAGCAGCATTAGTGGGGCCCAGCACTTCACTTTCATGATGTTCAACTGTAATATAATAATCTCTAATGTAGCTGTTAGAGGAGCTTCCCAGCCTCACTGGGAGAACTTGCTTAGCAAGGTCTTTTCTACAGCATGCAATTACAAAATGAGAATGCGAGGGAGGGTATGGGATGAATGAAAACAAACATGACTCTAGGAACAACTGTTGGTGGTTAATACTTGACCATTACTTCTTGACAGGATTAATGTCTTTCTAATCACACTAATCCCTTCTGATAACTTTATCCATAATCCATCTATTTCAAAGCAACATCCAGATGGCTTCTGGTGGAGAGGAAGACAAAATAAACATGCAGAATGGGGTCTTAACAGCAGCTTCTTATATTTTCCCTTTCTCAGGATATAGGTTTTGATCTTGAGACAGGTCAAAAAACATGGTTTTTATCAGAGAGCAACAGAAAAAACTAGAGAATTACAGAGAAGATAGAAAGTTCTATTTTTATTTGTAAATAAAATACTTCGTAAGTACTCTGATGCTTATCAGTGACAGCCAGAACAAGCCTAGAGGTGCTCATAAGGGTTTAGCTACTTGTTTGCATGGGACTAATTAGATTTCCAAGATATTGAAAGAATTCCCTTCCTCATTATGTCAAAATTGCTATAGTAGTTTTGGGGGGTTTACACAGATATCTCTCAAAGCACATGTGAAACTTACTACTTAACAGTTTCATTGGTTTGTACTATTATCGCTATTTTAAACACCCTAGTAACTGACTAAATTTTTAATGAGTCACATATAATAATAATAATTCCTGGAGTTGCTGAGGTCTTCCTCTTCCCTTAATAGCTTAATCTAGGTTTCATTAGCTCTTCCACTGATCCTGACTTTGTTCTTCCACCTTCCTCCCTCAACATGGACCCCATAAAGAAATAATTTATTGTAACCTTTCATAAATTACATGAAGACTGTCCAAAAAAAGTAAACAAACTTTAATCAAGCCATCCTAGATAAAATAATTTAGCTAGATTTTTTTTTACTAACAATCAGCAATGAAACAATCGAAGTCTTAGTTAAATAATTGTCTTAAATATCTGTCCCACTAAAATGCTGCAAGTAAAAAAAACTTTTTTGAATTATTGGCCATATCCAGCTTTTGATCAAAATGCTGCTGTTTGGCTTACTGCCTTTCTGACTTTCTTTCTCCAATAAAAATGTTGCTAGATAGTTCAAAGACAAGATTTGGCTGCATCAGAACCACTTATTTCCCAGAAAACAAAGCAGAGTACATGTAGAATTACCTAAGTGCCAATAAAAAAGCCACATATCTTTTACTTGCTAAGAATAAAAATATAAACCTTAGAAAGACTGTAAGCCTGAAAATATTGTGGAGCATCAGGTTTGCATTGTGTAGAGATCTTCAGATTATCAGAACACAACTTTGAAGAGGCTTGAAAACCACAGATGTGTAAGGACCATAGGACAGATATACAGCAGATGCAACAATTTTGGAGTTTATTCTTCAAATCATGTGCAGTGTCTGAGAACACACAATTTCATCCAAGATTTGTTGGATAAACCAGATAGAATAAAAAAGAAACCCTGAAGCAGACTGTTCTAGACAGCAGAAAGAAAAGCCACAGGAAGATCATTTTTACATGTAATTGGAAAAATCTATGCAGGAGATAAAGAGGTCATGGGGCTATTTAGTTTATTATGGTGTCTGTTATTATATCCAGCACCAGATGTTTCAAAGCAAGGTGCAAGAAACCTCTTAAATCATAATAATCAGAGATTTCACTTAAATCCTGCACTACAAGATTTAATATCTCATCCAAAACTCGTTAACATGTATTTTGGAAGCCTTAGGCTTGACATAATTTTTTTTCTATACAAACTAAGAAACTTACATGAACTTACACGTTTGTGGAAATTTTTTTGCCAGACTGATCAAATGAGAGAGATGTACTGTGATTATTCAGAAAAGCTGCAGATTGTTGTTCATTGTCTTAATCCTGTTTTATCCATTTGTTCAATCATTAAAACATGTTATGGGAGCTACACATGAAATGTACCTGTGCAAGCTACTTAGCTACATAGTGAGTCAAACAATTTTGATCTATGAATCCAATATCTGTCCTGTTATTTCAAACCTAACCAGATTCTGAGGCTTGACTAGAATTAAAGGTACACTGTTTTTCATTCCATTGCGTTCCATGAGAGTCTAGTAGTGGATGACATGAGAACATCCTTGTTCAGTCTTAGACTAAGTTTGGGAAACTGTTGGGGAAGATTTTATGTAGCTGAGAGTGTCTGATGAAAATTAGACTTAAAGGGAAAACCTGAACATGATACAGTGATCTTAAGTTAAACCATCTGGAAGTGTATTCCTCCTGACTTCCTTAGAAATAAGAAAAGTACTTTTTCTTGTCATTCTTTGGCTACATTATGTGAATGTTAGACCTCTAGAGACCAACAGTGAGGAACTCCTGTGATGTAACTGTGTATTGCTTACTTCATACTATAACTGTGATAATCAATATGTCTCTTAAACTTTATGTCTTCTGTCCTGTTCCCTCTGACATCAAACATATGAAGCCCAATGAAAAATAGTGAATGAGTGATTACTGTCTCATACTAGTTACAGGCATTCCTTTCTGAAAATGATTCTGAGCAATTGCTTAAAATGACATGACCAGCATTACTCCACAGCCTTTGGAGAGCTGCTTCCACTGGTCCTTCTTAAAACTCAGCATTGCAGGCCATGAAAAGCACAGGGCTTTGTCTGAACCCAGGCCTTTGTTCATGCATCTGTCACACCACAGTTACCCCTGTTGCACCTCCATAGTTAATTACTTTTGAGGACTTTCTCATCACAGCATGAACTGAGCATGACTTTATCTGGTGACAGGATAATCTCATTATAGATGATGATCTTGTTAATGAACATCCCCAAGACAGAGCAATCTCATTATTAGCCCCCTTCAGGATTTGTCACCTAAGAGCCAATATATGATTAGATTCTAGCTGCACAACATCCCCCCAGATCCTAACAGCCCAACATCTTGAGGCTGAGGTAGCACCCCCAAAGGCACATGAATCACTGGACATAATTAATTAGGATTTTTGTCCCAAAGTACTTCTGGACATACTTGTTAGGTGAACAATAAAGACAGTTCAGGTGCTATGTGCAGGGATCATCTCCGTGTTGTTTTGCAGAACAAACACAATGCAATGGCATCAAGGACAACAGGAACAGTGTGGCTTTACCACATTGACAGTACCTTCAGGGCAGTACCAGGAGGAGAAGTGTACTGTCTGCCTCCTCGGTAGTGCCCCCTCCAAGTAATAACTCTGTACGATGTCCTAGCTGCAAGTTACAGATCTGCTTGTCAACTGTCAGGCTTTTATACCACTGGTGTCTGTTTCCCTGCATAAATACGTCTATAAAGAACACTGAAAATTATTACCATGAAAAACATCCAGTTAGTTAAAAATCAACATGATTTTCATTTTTCCTATTTTTTCTGGGAAGGTTAGGGTGGGGGATGGAACAGTGCTGAAGTCTAGTACAATACAGGTATCTCCTTTGGGCCTCAACGAGTTGTTGAATTGGCTCAGTGGCCTGTGAAACCTCAGCCTGCAAGAAGACTTCAGTACTAGAAATTTAATAACAACATAGAGATTGTTGTACAGAAAGAAAACACGTTAAATGAGCTAAATATATTTAACTCAACTGTTGTTTCAAAAAAATATTTTAGAATATTTACTCTTCCTTATGGACCCATCCAAGGGAAATTCCAAGGAACTAAGTATCATTGCTGCTACTGTTTTTTTAATATGTAGTGCTATGTTTGTACACAGACATGCAGAAAGGTGGAATTTTTATCAAATATAATGTTAAAAGAGAGGGAAGAACAATGGTTATGAGAATGAGAGTTATCGAGATGCTCATTTTCATAAATGATCCATATTACAGTGCAACCAATGTTTCCCCTTGCTCCTATAGTGTTAACAAAACCCATGCTAGACAAGAGACTGGCAATGCAGAAAAGCAATACATTTTCTTAATTAATCTAGTGGATAGCAGGAACCTGAGCACTAAATCCCACCCATTTGATTTCATTAAATCTACTATAAAGGCTAAGCTGCACTTTAGCATTGGCTCTAGACAACCTCACTCAGCAGAGGGAGGTCAAGGAGATCTCATTCAAGGAGGTGCAGCTTAGTAAATGACTATTTGTGAGGAAAGACCTGGTAAACGGTTGTTTTAATGAGAAAGCTAGACAGTGGGGTACACCAAATAGTAAAGGTGGCATTTTATTTCACCTGCAGTTTTCTTGAGATGTATGCTTTGAAGAGTTTACAGAGAATTATTCATAGAAACATAGAATCATTTAGGTTGAAAAGCACCTTTAAGTCCAACTGTCAACCTCACACTGCCAACACCATCACTAAACCATGTCCCTAAGCACCACATCTACACATCTTTGAAATACCTCCAGGGACAGTGACTCCACCACTTCCCTGGGCAGCCTGTTCCAATGGCTGACAACCCTTTCAGGGAAGAAATTTTTCATAGTATCCAATCTAAACCTCCCCTGGTGCAACTTGAGGCCATTTCTTCTTGTCCTATCACTTGTGAATTGGAAGAAGAGACCGACACCCACCTCACTACAACCTCCTTTCAGGTAGTTGTAGAGAGCAATAAGGTCTCCCCTCAGCCTCCTCTTCTCCAGGCTAAACAACCCCAGGTCCCACAGCCACGCCTCATAAGACTTGTGCTCCAGACTCATCACCAGCTTCGTTGCCCTTCTCTGGACACGCTCCAGCACTTCAATGTCTTTCTTGTAGTGAGGGGCCCAAAACTGAACCCAGTATTTGAGGTGCAGCCTCACCAGTGCCCAGTACAGGGGGATGATCACTTCCTTGTCCTGCTGGCCACACTATTTCTGATACAACCCAGAAGCCCCAAGCAACACTGGTGTCACTGGAAACTCAAATCTCAACCTCAGGTCACTTGGAAACAGCATCAGAGTCTATGTCAGAGCGGCCTGGAGCAAGTTCAGGGACCAAGCAGTGCCCTGTCTTATTTGCCTATAAAAGAGGGTCAGTGGGAGCTAAAGCTCATAAAGCTCATAAAGCTCATAAAGCTCACTTGCCTATAAAAGAGGGTCAGTGGGAGCTAAAGCACTTATAGAATCATAGAATCCTAGAATGTTTTGGGTTGGAAAGGACCCCTAGAGGTCATCTAGTCCAACCCCCCTGCAGTGAGCAGGGACACTGTTAACTAGATAAGGTTGCTCAGACCCCCATCCAACCTGGTCTTGAATGTTTCCAGGGATGGGGACTCACTTGGCAGAGAGTTGTATAGCTTGGCAGAGGCAAGCTATACAAGCAAGAGGATGACTCCTGGTCATCCTCTGGAGGTGGTAGGCAGGGAGCTAAACGGGAAAGGGAAGGGTGAAGTGACCATAGCATTTTCTTTGCTTGCACTGTGCAGCCACACCTGCCCTTGAAGGAGTTTCCTCTACATACCATATACCATCTCCACTTCAACTGGAGGCACATTGAGTCACAGTCCACTCCCCAGTGTGCCCCCTGGTAAAGCAAAAATATATTGTGCTTTGTATTGGTTTAGAAAGAAAAAAAGTTATTCTTTTAGATAAAAAATGGACTATCTGACAAAATTACCCCTTAACGTTTTTCATTTTGAAGTTGTGGTCTGGCTTCACACAGGAAATGGCTTCACCAGATTTCCTTCAGAGGTCCATCCTGACCTCAATTATTCTATGATTCTGTAAAATTATGTGTAGAGTTTCATACTTCAGTTTCTATGACTGATTATTGCCATTGCATCTGTGAACTGAGCTGTCACATGTGCAGGTTATGTAAAACTATCCCTCGAGCTTCAGGGAACAGGCGATAGGATTTAGTCCCCATGTGCGCAGCCTGAGCTTGCAAGTTCCTTCAAGTAACCAGGATCTCGCATGGCAATTGGGAAACATCCCTTTAGGCACAGAGGCTATAGCTTTAGTGTTACTGGCCAGCTTCTAAGAACTCTGATACACAGACAATCCTGAGCAAAGCAGGTAAACTGCAATAATTAGGAATTTAGATTTTCAGTTGCATTAATGGTATGCAAAAGATACCATTTGTGTTGTGTTTTCTTTCCACAGCTTAATGTCTGGGCTAGCAGCCCTGGATGCCAAGACTTCCAGTCGATTAGGTATAATAACCGTCACTTACTACCTGTGGACAACATTCGTGGCTGTGATTGTGGGAATAATTATGGTCTCCATTATCCATCCCGGTGGAGCAGCACAGAAGGAGAGCACTGAAGAGGGTGGAAAGCCCATCATGAGCTCTGCAGATGCACTGCTTGACTTAATTCGGTAACTACATCCATTCTTTCTGCTTTCTGAAGGTAACATTCTGTACTTAACTGCATGAGGAACTGTGGCCTGAGGATAAGTTCTGAACCTAAGGATGAACATTTTGTTTAAATCAAGAAAAACTCAGATTATTTTCAAGTTATCAGAAGTTTATACTGGCTGTTTCTAGTAAAATTTAAATGAATGACCACCAGATGTATCAGAAGTACTAGTAACACTGGGGCAGGGGTTTTTTTACCCCCACAGAATCACATGTAGCCTGTGGAGCTCATAATGAAATCTATTATTAAGGCCAAGACAGTATTAAAATGTAATGTTAATTTAAATAAGGGCAGATAGTTGTAATAGGCAAAACCTTAAATATAAGAGCTGAAATCCACATTTTCAGGAAATAATTCTTAAAAGTGCTATTACAACTGCTCATAGCAACTCTCAGATGGACAACACAATTAGAAAGACCACTGCTGTGATCTTTTTATTCCTTATTTTTATCACATTATTTGTTCTGCTTTGTGGCTTTTTCTTGTTTGTTTTACTTTTTTTGGCAGAAGGGAGGGTTGTTCTTTCAGACCAGCATTAGAGCACTGATGGCATTTTTATAGCCTTGCCTGAATATCCCTCTTTGTCTCAACATTTCAGGTGCTAGTGGGATTAGTTTCCTGACCAAACATAGTATGTGTCTCAGATTTATTTTGCTCATGCAGAAAGACTAAGTTTAGACTAAGTTTTGCCTTTCATTGGTAGTTTCTCAAGCTGGTGATCTCATACCATATTGGGCAGGGGCATCTAGGCCCAGTGTGTGTCTAAAACATAAAGAGTTCTCTTTGGAGTTTGGCTTATTAGAATTAAAAATGTTGCACAGTTTGTCTTTCAAAAATCCAGATTCCTGACCCTGACAGGGTGTCAACACCCAAAGTACTTTAATTAGAGTTACCGGGACCTCAAATCAGAAGAAACTGGGATGAAAAGCTTATGAAAATCTCATTTTTCTCTTCAATTGCATTTAGCCAGGCCATCTGAAACCTGCATGTTTTTCTATTGTATCAATGTCTTACTGAGAATGGGCCAAACTGTATTAGTCATGGAGCAGCAGCTGAGCGTACTCTCTTTTGTAGCTTTCCACAAACCCACCTTCTTCATCTGCAGTGGGAAGATGCCCACTTCATGGCATCTGTATCTCCCCAGTGACTTTGCCCTGATGTACGTGCAGTGGAATTCATGCGTGTGTGTTTGTGATGTAATGTTAAATCACATTATTGTGTTTCTGCTGCATAAAAAGTACTATAATTCCTACACCAAGACGAAGGAACTGAGCAAGTTGCTGGAGCTTTGAATCCCTTAGTACAACAGAGTAGCATAAGAAGTAAAAGGGAATTTAAGAAAACTGTAATCTTAACGATTGTCTTCATAGTGGCAGTGTCTGGAAACCCTTTCTTGCGTGCTGAGCTGTTCCTAAGGCCTTGGTCTTAGACAGGTAAAGGCATAATGAGACACAGTGCAATGTTACATCCAAACTGACCTTACAGCTGTCACTGGAAAGGGTCTCCCTTGCCATAGATTCCCATCCCATTCCTCGTACCAGCCCAATTGCTTTTTGAGACCCAGAGTAAGCCAGTTCATGGACATGAGTCAGATGAAAAGCAATTTGGGCGTGCAAAGTCTAAATTCAGTTCTATAGTATCATGTTTGCATAAAACAACCTAATGGCTGCATGACTGGAACCTGAGATCTGAGTCACGATCTCATCTCTCCATCTCTGCCTGGCTAGTCCCTGTACACCACAGGTTTAGTGGTGAGTTTTGGGAACACTTTATTCTGCTGAGCCTTGTTGCAGGTAAAATATTGTGTCCTGATCTAAATATTTGCAAATATCATCTATAATTTCACTTCCTACAAACATTTACCTGAGCAAATTGTAATAGTTTGCATGCATATTTCAGGTATTCATGTTTCCAACGAGGCATGTGCTTTTGGTCTGCGAAACCTTAAAGCCTTCACTGGTTTGGGCAGATGTCAACAACGACAGGCCAACGAGCCACTCTCATTATCAAAGCTTAAAAAGAGAGAATAAATCTCACTCTCCCTTTGCTGTGCTAAGCAGCAGTCACAGCTGCAATCTTTCTACCCCGAGTGCACAAACTGATGGTTTTTATTCCTCCGCTACGGAAATAACCACATTTACTAAATGAATAAGAATAACTCAACTGTGGGGAATGGGCTTTCAGCCTAGGCAAACACTATGGGTGAAATCCTGGCTCTGCTGAAGGCAGTTGCAAAACTCCTAAGTATCTATGTGGAAGTCTGGATTAAATGTAATGATGTATCTGCTGGTTTGAGCTACAAAAGCTGATCCTTTAGCTCAATGATAAATCACTTCCATTCACAGCTGGAGACCATCTTTTTCAGCCCAGATTGGCTTATCTTCTCAATTCATTAATTTCCTCTCAATTTATCAATTGCATATGTGCACAGAAGTTTACACAGGAAACATCTGGTATTCTGCAAATGAAGAATGCTAAATGTACAAGTGGAGAGATGATATATGTGACATAATTGCAGGGTTTATTTTAAAAGCATGAATCTTGGCATGGTGATGCACATATTCACCCTCACTGATTTCAGATTTGAAGCCACTTTGAAATGATGAAATACATTATTATTTCTTGTGATGTTTTATATGACATTGTTATGTTTGGCAGGGATGATGTTGCTAGAAATTGAATTTCTTGAATTTTGGGGTAAGGATTTTGCTTTTGGAAGTGGTTTTAATCAGAAATTAAAGAATGTATTGACTTAGCAATAAATGAAACCATGAACTACTGCAGAGCCTCATGGTCATCCTAAACACCTGCAGCATTAATCAATAATCACGTTATTACTCTGCATTATTTTGCAGGTGGTCCTTTCCCTGTATATTTGTCTGTTATATAAAAAAAAAAAACCCACCAATAAAACCTCCAGTATATATGACTTGATTAGGACGTAACAGTGACACTGTACTGCATAATTCTGAAATGGCTCTAAACCTCACATCAGCCAGGAAATACGCAATCTCATCAATGTACTGAATTTTGTGAATTATGTCCACAAGTCAACCATTTTTTGCAACGCTAAACAGCAGTACTTGAAAGACTTCCTTTCTAGAGGGAACCCCAAGAGACTGGGGACAAGATCTGTGATGTGAATCTGCCCCTGCCGATTCCCTCCTAGATTCAGTCTGGAAAGAGAGGCCACTGGATGCAGCATAATAGAATTGTTTCCAACATTCAGTTAGTCTTTACACCTAGTATCTTTAGTGCTGCTTTGGCCTTAAATGTCTGAATTTTTTATTTAATCTGATATAGCTTTAAACCAAATAAATCTTCTGCTGTCTGTGGAAGAGACCCATTTAACCAGGTAGTTCACTTTCATACCCATGCGGGAATCTCCCCTTCCATAACTTGCCCCTCCCTATTGACAGTGTGCCAGGATCTGGGCTACGGACAAGTAATTCAGAAGACAGCTGTGAGTCTGAAGCTGTGCAGGAGACGCTGCTCTGAAGATACTTCTCTCTTTAGCTGCCACTTTATTACTATGTTGAGACAGATGTACAAATCTGCCTTAATTATATTCAAGGTTTCTGGTGCAAGCACTGCAAGGCTCATGAAAGTATATTTTCTTCCATATTTAAAACTATACTTTCTCAGGCTAAGGATCATCTTGCTCTTTTTAACACACTGAAGTACCTGGTACTTTATGAATTTTAATGAATTTATCCTCATGGTGTGCAATACTTCCGTGAGGTAGGCAAGGACCATTTTCCTTTTTTACAGCTAGAGAACCAAGATATATGGAAAAGAAATTACCTCACTGAGGATTATTTAGAAAAATCTGTGATGCCAGAGCAAATATTCCCAACTCGTACATGACCTAGTGGGAGTCTTATTCTAGGAATCTGGCTTTTGGGGCACCTCAATGGAAGTAATAACAATGAATCAACACACATTTTTACCTTCTTTTTCCTGGATGAATTATCAAAATTAACTCTGTTCTATGTCCCCAAGAATAAAAGAGTGAATTTTTAGTAGTGTTTTGTGAGTTAAGAAATTAAGAAAGGGAAGATACAGATTTTTTAAAATAATCCAGGCTTTGAGTGTTTTGTTCAAAAGGACAAAAAGGGGCATACTTAGAGGAGTAGCATTCATTTTAAAATACTAGGTTTGTTTAATTCTACAATTTATATTCACCTGACAAGCAGAATAGAAAATGACTATAATTTGGGGACAAACATTTGTAAAACAAGATATATGACTCAGGACCACACTGTTTACATTAGCAGTTAATATTTCCACCACATTCTGTTACTGTTATCAAAATACCTTTGATTTAGGAGGGTAAATCTTGTTGCAACTTAAATCATGCTACTTGCATTTGTCACCAAGGGAAACAAAATTTGGCTGATGAGATAAAAACAAACAAACACCATAAACATTCACATGAGGAAACAAATCCCAGCCAAACGAGGGATTGACCCTCCTGTTTTACATTAGGCTGGTGGCATGTGCAAATCTGGGCACCAGCAAGTGCAGGGTTCACATACATTTTTAGTCTTTCTCAAGCCTAACCAGACAGTATGACAACACACGCTTATTCAGTTCAAAAGCTCCAGATAAAACAATTCAGTGGATACACTCAGGATCAAATCATGCCTTAGCCCATGACACACACATTTGTACATTTCTGGAGTTTACTGGAAGGCTAAGTCAGAGCATTTTACCACTGAATATTCAGGATTGCATCCAATTTAATAGCAGGTACCGGGAAACTCAATCTGGCTTAACCAAGAGAGGGGTTTTTTTTTTATACCATTAATAATTAGAAGAGGATATAAACACTGTAGAGGATTTATGTTTTCAGGGAATCCTGAGCACTCTTTAAAATAATTTCCTTTCCCTCTTTCGAAGCTAAGGCCTATATGCTATTTTATGGAAATTGTGTTTCTTGAAAATAGGGCAGGAGAAACCCAAAATCTGCTGTAATTTGGAAAAAGTCCAGGCTGTGCAGAACCAGAAATCATGCTTTAAAATGTTTACAGCTGAAGTCTGAATTGTATATATACACAGTAAGATATTTAATAGTGCATTAAATGATCCAGAGTTTAAACTATGAAAAAACTTTTTAAAATAACTTTCCCTTACATGAATGTATGTATCTTTTGCCAAAAGCCACTGTGATAGAAATATTTATCTGTCCCCTATGGCAAACTACCATTTTTACTCATTTCAGATTGCCAGTTTTCTTTTACCTCACAAAACCAGCCTGGTGCCAGCACTGTTCTGCACTGTATGTGACCAGATGTTCACTTCTGGTTAATTTTTAAGCAGTTCAAGCTGCACAGAAGCCTGAACCTCAGGTATTTACAAAGGACTCTGAAGCCCCTAAATGTGTGGTTCCTATTTGGCACAAAAGGAAACCAACATGGAAAAAAGATAATTCCATGATGAAAACAACACTGACAAGACGGACTACGAAGCAGTTTCTGCTCTCTGGTCAGGATGCCTTATTCGCAGAAGAGGAGGTGCATGGGGGCCAGGAGTAAATACTGCATTAGGAAAGCAGTAAAGAGATTTATTTCCTAACAGGAAATAAATTGTCCATCCTCCTGACAATTGGCCTGGACATCCTCCAATGTAAATGTACACTTTTTATGAAATAACTTTGCTTTGCTGGAACCATAGGGGAAATGCATTGGGCCTGTCATGTTACCTTTGATATGATTCAGGCTTTTCAAAATTCCTAGAGATGTGATGTACTTATGCTTCCACTCCAAAGAATGATTTTCTCAGAAAGCCATAGCCCTCTTGGGGCTGTGTAAGGACTTTTTCTTCCAGAAGAAGCAGGGTAAGGAGGTTCACCCTTCAGATCCCTTACTGGAAGTGAAAGGCCTTGCAACAGTGTCACCTTCAGGACAGATAAAAAGTCCCCGTGTTTGGCAAAATGAGTCCACAATATGAGTTCTGCTCTGATCTGCAAAAAAGACAAGCAAGACAAAATGGCTTAGACCTGATTAGTGATTCTTGCATTCTATTAGTATCTTTTATCACAATAATGAGGATTTAAATGCTTCATTAATTCTGCAAAAGCCTACTTTGGTCCTTTTAACCAGAGGTAGTAAGATTGATACTGAGAAATGAGATGAGGCACTGGAGGTAACTACTGAATGCAAGATGCATCCTCCTGTGGGCCCTGAAACATGTCATTTGTTCAGTCTTGCTGAATTAAATTTTGCCCTTGATTTCAGGAGGGCAAACCCTGATGGAGCCTACTGACACCAGTGGGAAGGTGTTTCAGATGTATACCCATATGACTAAGGACAGGATCTGTGGCTCTTGTGGTACAGTAACAGTAGTCAGGAGTCTACACAGCTGATGATGAAGTCATGCAGAGGACAGCAAAAGCAAACAAATTTTTGAGATTAAGATAATGTCACTGAGAAGGACCTCAGCCTATAGAAAATAGGAGCCATAGTGCCGTTCATTCTTGTGCACATCTATAAAACCTGGAAACTACAGCCGTCATGTCAAGCTACTCAGACTCCATTTTTGACAGGATAAGATCTCAAAGACTGAAGTATTAGAATACTGTCAAACACCCAGTCTTAACACCATGTTCTTACAAGCTCAGCTATGCTAGTCCAAATTTGAGAGCAGAGTGTCCAAAGCTGTTTTATGCCCAGTGCAAATATAGGTCAACAAAATATTATGAGGACACGTCTGTAGCAAAAACCTGGTCTCATGGCTTCAATTCCACAGCATGGGAGACTACAGCCAAAGACTGTCTGGTGTGGCAGGGATTAGGTAGTGATAACATCAGAGTCTGAGAGAAAAGCAGATTGCTGCTGCAGAACACAGAGTGTCCCAGAGAGAATGGGTGTTCTGAGTGGAGGACCCCCCCCCTGCCGTACCTGTGGCTGCTCTTACGCTAGAGCAGCTGGCCTAATTTCTTATTAAAAAGATCTGAAAAAGCTGAATGCTTTGAATTAACAGATGTTGTAGTCAGGACTTAGAATGAGTATTTCAGATATTCAGTAGTATAACTGCAACCAGAATTTGGCCTATGATTTCCAACAGAAGTTATCCAGCAGCGATCAAACTGGCTATCCCAGTAGCTGTAGGCTCAGGTTCTGTGGACCATTCAGTAAACAACATGAGCAGTAAACCAGTTTAACAGTGCTGGTATTTGTATCACTACTGTAGTTCTCAGTCAGCAACCTTCTGAAGAGAGCAAGAGGGCTTCCACATCCTGAGGGCAGTGCCAAGGCATGGCCTGAGCTGAAAAGTGTCTTCCTAACACAATTCAGCTTCCTAACGCAGTGGAATGCTACAGAAGCAAAAATGAGTTAATAGTGTTAATTGGTAGGTTAAGTGCTGCGAAGCAATGGAGAAGGAAAGAAGACCTCCCACCTTTTGTAGTGGCAAGGTACTAAGGAGTTCTATGTGTAGAAGGAAGCTGTACCCTTGGAGTTGCTCATTAGACCAGGTGCTGTC
This sequence comes from Egretta garzetta, assembly GCF_000687185.1. Lineage (NCBI taxonomy): Eukaryota > Metazoa > Chordata > Aves > Pelecaniformes > Ardeidae > Egretta > Egretta garzetta. Next base: position 928,847 of record NW_009260594.1, on the reverse strand, counting down.
TGTACTTGATACAAGTCTTCAGGATTTTCTTCAAATTCCATGGCTATCAAATTGCAGAACACATGTTGCCCTAGTCATACATACACATTTCTAGCTCAGTACATCCTTACGTCTGGATCTTCTTATCCCATACAGAATTAGGGAAGGACTCCAAAATTTGCCAGTAGAATGAACCAGCCTGTGCATCACAGCAGGATGCTTTCAGAGAAGGTGTTAGTAGGTCACTTGTGTGTATACGCTGCTATCACAGCAAATGCAGGCCAGGCATGCTGTGCCAGCTGTGGCTCAATAGCTCATGGTCTGTAGAAGGTTCACTGAGCTGATACTGAAATTTCATGCACATTCACTCTTTTAGCCTGTGTTGAACTTTCCTGCTTTGTCTGGCAGAATTCCTGAAGCAGAAGATGCTCTGGGAAATGTTCTTTCTCAGGGTAGAGAGTATTTAGCTCTTAATTTTTTATGCAACCAGAAAACATATGTCTCAATTTCTGTTTTACAATCATATCCTTGTCTTAGACCTAAATTTATCTATGTTCCACACCAGTCTCACTCAATGTTATTCACTGTATTTAATTCCCTATTATTACATGAAATAATTTTTGCTAGGAATGCTGAATTGTGCCACTGAGGTTAGAGACAATGTTGCTTGTAGAGAAATGAATCCCAGATGATTTTAAGTTTCCCACGCTATTATTTTGTGTCCTGTATCTTGTAAGCAATCGGAAAGTAATGCTGGATATTTAGAAGTATTTTATCTACTTAGCTCTCTTAACTGAATAAACACAACAGCACTTACAGCTGGTGACAGCACTGAGTAGCTCAGCTTGAATTATTACTTCATAAGTACTGCCAGGGTCTTTAATTCAATATACGTCAGTGATAAACACGGTGCCTGTTCTGAGTAGAGAGACAGAGTCACTTTATGATTCTGATACCAGATCCATGTGGGTGGATCTTTATATTGTCCAGAATTACAGTAAAGCTAGTAGAGATCTGCAGGGGCCAATCTGATTGCAGGCTGGATGCCTGGAAGATAGGTAGGCAGCACAAGGAGAGATCAACAGGCTGCAACACTCTGCCATTAATTTTGTAATATGTTTGGGCAAATGCAAGTGTCTGGATTTTGTGCTAGACTGAAGCTCCCACTCCAGCTGGTGTTTCACGATGCTTAGGTTTGGTGGGACAGAGACCTACAGGAGGCGGGCAGCCCTCATTCCAGTTCCATGTTAAAAAGTCAAATCACCCACTCCCAGTGGTAACGTTTCCAGGAGATGCCTGCCAAACATCCAGCTCATGGCTGGAAATATCAACATGCAGCAAAATATACCTCTAAAGCTCTGAAATGTTTCTGAAGGGGCCTGACTAAACCAACAAACAACTCTCAGTCATCTCCCAGCTCTAGGTGACAGTTTGATACTTTCTTCTCATTATTTGTTTTTAGTCCATTAGAGTTCTCATCCACGAATTGCTCTCTTGAATGTTTTTAATTAACAAAACTAAATTTTGGCTAATACTGGATTTTTTCAATCCAAGTAAACCAGCTTAAAATAAAAAATAAGCCGAAGCTCTGGCAAACACATTCAGGTCAGCCCTTCACTGGATAAATTGTGTAATTTTGGTGAGGCTAGTCTCAAAGACTGGATCATAGTGCATAATATATTAAAAAATATTGGGAGAATTCCAGCATCCAGTATTAAGTGGGTAGTTGTAATTCCTCCAGGATAAAGAATGATAAAGAAACAAAATGCTTTAATCCTCCACAAATTTGTCTAACATTTAATCTAGCTACTAACCATATGATATTTCCTTTTTCTAGCAGTCTTAATTTGTTCTTAATTCTACTAATTAGGGCTGTAACACTAAGGGAGAAAGTGGAAACCATCAGAAATTGAATTCATATTTCTTTGTAAAGCTACAGCTCATACGTGACATTCATCTTCAGAGCTGTGCAGGAATCCTCAGTGTGGAGCTGTGCTTTCGGGGTAATTCAGTCACTCAGGAGGTCAGAGCACAATCATCACACCAACACCGTGCACTCCTGTAGCACCTTTCATCTGATCATCTCAAATCACAAAACAAAGACAATTTAATATCAATGAAGCCTTTAACAATCTGGAAGCAGAATTCCCTTATGAAGCATAATAAGGCAGTAACCATCTTTTCTCTCCAGTGCTTCCCCCTCCTATAAACATCCTCTCCATCTTTCCCAGGTCCAGCCCCATCCAGCTGTTTTTCAGTTAGTCCCCTGTCAGCCAAGGCCCTGAGGCTCGAGCAGAAGGTTGTGTCTGCATCTGATAGGAAAGCGATGCACAGCTGGCTGTTGTCTGTGTCTTGCTTTGGCTACGGATTTGACATTTGAATCAGAGAATCATCAGCTTTATGGATGATTTGCGGAGATAACCCAGTGCTTTGTGCTGTGGTTAGCAGGGTGAAAGCTCTGTTGATGGCAGCACAGCACTCGGATGTACAGCACTCCTTACAACGGTATAGTGAGTGGTGTTCATTGCTAAGCACGTCACTACACAGTGTCTTAAGTGTCTTAAGCTAAATCACTCTGATTAAATGAAAGTGTGCACAAAGGGTCTGCATTAATTTAACTAAACCTTGCTAACATGATAATTTTCTTATATGGCCAAAGCTGCTGTCCTGTGCTATCACATGCCTGTAGCACACAGCCATCATCATTTCTGGGGCTCCTAAGCAGGACTGGTAAAATGGAAGCAAATGTTGCAGTGTACAGCACAATCGGTGTATGCTGATATCCCGCAGGATTGCCAGGTAGCAGATCAGGCTGCAAGGGGCAGGTAAACAACTGTCTCACCTGCACTGAGGTGAGGAAAGGCCAGAATAGTTAAAGAAGAGTAACTAAAGTGCTGCACATCAACCTCATGTCTTGCCTGGTAGTAACCTGTCTGTGTAATACTAGTTTGCCCTAAAGCAACAGCCTTACCAAAATGACCAGTGATGCTTTTATGTGGCTTATCTGTTCTCACACAGGGGGCCAACAAAACCCCCTCATTTTCAATCTTCTGTTGCAGTCATTGGATGGTACTACTACCCTTTAATTAAAATTCTTCTCCCTCTGATTTACCCTGAAAAGGATAATTAATTATCTCTTTGTAGCAATTGCTCTCAATGCCTCATAATGTCACATTATGATCACTTAAAATAGCAATGAAATTGTTTTTTCTAAGCCAGTGCTGCACAGCATGCTCTTGCTGTGACTCCGTAGCAGCAGGCATATGCTGCTGCTGCTGCTGCTGCAAAGAGGAAAGCAGGTCCTGAAAATGTCTGTTTAGTACGCATTTAACTGTTCATATATATAGCAATTCTCTTTGGAATGAGAACGGGCTTTTCACATATACTTAAGTATTGCCCTGTCTTGGATTTTGAGCAGGACTTTAAATAAAAAGTCTTTTGGTTAGACAATTCAGGAGTTTCTCCTTGCATAAATATATGTATATGAAAGCATATAATCGGGTAATAGGCTGTCACTGTCTTCTGCTTCTAGTTTCAGAAGCTTTGGGTTGAAAATGAATCAGTTCAGAAAATGATCCTATTAGAACTATCACACAAATCTTGATTCCCAAATGCTGCATGGAAATATATGATTTCTTATTTTTTTTGACCAACTATACTATGATTCCTCTTTGAAGCCTGTAGAGGGTGTGCTCTCCATTTCAAATTAGGATTGAAAGTCTTTCTGCAAAGTAGTAATCTAGCTCAACCCAAAGTTATAAATTAGCTCCAGATATTACTGGTGAAATGTTGTGGACTGAGATACACAGGTCAGAAAAGATAACCACAAGGGTCCCTTTTGGAATTAAAAATCTATCGGTCTCACTGCAGATCTCACAGTGTATGGTCATTGCCTTCCTCTGTAGCTCATCTGGGAGCAAAGATGAAGATGTTGGCCTCACTTCGGGCTCTTGTTCTGCAGTCCCAGAACCATATTAAAATAAAACTTAGCAGAGACTGTACAGCTCTAGTCTCAATTCTTTTAATCAGGAATGAGATCCTCTTTTTGAAAAGAAAACTGTTCTTGACCAAATCACTGCAAAGTCTACATCACTTGTAATTTTAGTGATGAATATGTATCAGGAGGTACTAAAGCTTATGGATCATCTCACAGGAGTACTTTAAAGTCCCAAAGTAGATTACAGCACCCAGGGGTCTCAGGAATACATCCCTGAATGCTGACTCTGTCTTGAACAGGTTATTATCTAAGTAGGGAAGACAAAATATGCAATAAAGGAATATTCTTCTCCCCAGTTAGCAGATGGGGAAGGGAATGATAGCAATAATGTCGCCCCAGTTACAACATGGAGACTGTGGCAGAGCCAGAAACTGAAACTAGAACCCCTGTGTCTTGGTCCAGGTATTTAGAAGCAAGTCCCAAAACTTTAATTCTGAGGAACTGTCTCTCTGTTGAGCCTTCCTCAGTCAGGGACAGCTGTATGGCATACGTGGGAGAGAATGGCAGTCTTCTGCACCCATCCAGCCCTTGCTCTCCAGGAGGGTAAATAATTAATTTACCATGGGAGACCCAAGACACAGTAAACAGATGTTGTTTTCAGTTCCATAGAAATTATTCTTTTATTTGTTCATTTTTAGGAACATGTTTCCAGCCAATCTTGTTGAGGCCACATTCAAGCAGGTAAGTGGCTATATTCCTATTACCACTGATGAAAGAGATGAGCCAGCATCACATAAAACATGTATCTTAGTAAAACAGAATCCAGATACAGACATTGCATATTACTTCAGATACTGTTAGTACCTTCAGCATTTAGGAATGAATGAGTCCCTTTCCATTAGCCTCAGCAACCTTGGTATCTGAAGGCAAAACAGGCAAGCATGAAACGCGCAGTGTGACTAGAGAATAGACATGCACACCTATGTCAGCTCCACGTCCACCTAAGGCCAGATCTTTGAGGACCTTAAGAAAGGTGCTGAAGGGAAGCAGAACAATTTATGCCAGTATGCCTAGAGCATGGTTTCTCTTACCAGGGGACTGCATTCACAGAGTAGCTGGAATCTCTTTAAGACCACACAGTAACACCCCACAAAGGAAGAACAGAATACTGTGTCCAATTAAAGTAACAAAATCATGTATTTGGGAAGAATCTAATTACTCAGATTGGAATTTGGCCAGAAAACCTCATCTAAAAGTTCTGAGTGAGCAGGAGGCATGGCTACATTTATTTCACCTGGGAGAATATTTCATGGGAACCTTATATTTTTTAAGAGAAGGGCACTCAGAACCTCTAGGAAGTCATTCCCAATTATGTCTTGTAGTAGCTCTGTCAGGAGACAGTGTGTTTGCTGCACAAGGATCTGATTATAGGAAACTGATTTTGTTATGCTTTTCCAAAAATTCAACTGTTTTTACAGATTTTAGCGGCATAGGGACAGGAACTATCATTCTTCTTTTTATGCTTGTCCCTTTAACATGCAGCCTTGTTGTTTGATATTATAATAAAAACTATTTTGTTTTCTTTCAGTATCGCACCAAGAGTATTCCCATCATTAAATCTAACAAAGCATCATCTGAAAGCACCACTCGTCGCATTATAATTTATGGGGTCCAGGATGAGAATGGATCCAATGTCCAGAATTTTGCCTTGGATATCACTCCCCCTCCTGAAGTGATTTACAAGTCAGAACCAGGCACTAGTGACGGCATGAATGTGCTAGGGATTGTGATATTCTCTGCCACAATGGGTAGGTTTCAGACATGTTTGGTTTGCAATAATCCAAGTACCCATTTAACAGAAAAAGATAGGGGTTGGGCTGTTCAGTTTCTTGATTCACCTTTTTTAACCGCTTCTATCTAAACTCTGTGGGGAACAGGGCAAGACTGTTACAGAGCTGTTCTCCCAATCTTTCAAAGATAAACCTTCAAAATCCTTGATGGCTTTTGCTCCATGAAGTTCTGTTTTCTGTGCATGTACTTAGATTCTTTTTCTTTTCTTTTTTTCTGGATTATTTTGAGCTTTTTTTTATGAACCATTTTTTCCCAACTATAAGGAACACTCATACAGTGTGCTCAGAGGGGGTAGGAATTACTATGCCAGCTCAGACCCAATATTCTGTTTCACTCTTGGGACAGTGGCAAAAATCTCAGACAAAGTTTCAAGAAATTCTGAAATAAACAAGTCCGTAGAGACTTTCTTTCCAAAGGTCAGGAAGTTATTATATTTCTAATACCCAGATCTCCAGGTGTTTTATCACAGGAATAAGGAAATTTCCTGCACTGCTCTTGGTTCGGGGGCATCAGGCTGAGACACCCCCCGCTCTCACGGCTGGATGTTTCACCCTTGCAGCTGGCAACCCAAGCAAAACCTGCTCCCAGACAAACTCCTTGGCTAAAGTTCCCCTCACCAGACAGAAAATTACTTTAGCCCTGGAACCTGCCCTGCTTGTTGTTCTTACCCGTTCTTAGTCACATTTTACCACATGTCTGGCTAATTTATTCAGTTTAATTTGCTGGAGGAACTCGTTGGTGCCATGTGTATTATATTATGTTTATGGATTTGGAAGAAAGAATTTAAACAAACATGCCCTAGTTAATGATAAAGTTTTGATGTTTTTTACAAGAAAATGCTGATCAAATTTTCCTTATCTAAATTTATTCTTGGAAATTAATCTAGTCAGCAGAGGTAGTTCCATAAAGCAACTTTGACTGTATTTATTATATTATGGTTCATACGACTACAAGGGGTCAAAAATCAAGCCTGAAATTAGCAGATTTGTCTCTTTTTGTTTCTCCAGTGGGTGGTGTTCCATATGCAACACTGGTGGAAACTGGCTGTCCCGCAGTTTGTAGTATTTTATAGCCAATTCCCAAAGTACGATGTCACAGCAAACACTATTCCAGTCAAAAAGTATTGGATATGAACAAATTAATTACATGTGCTTTATTAGGATCAAGGGTGTATTTATACTTCTGAACACAGAAGATCATTCATTGTCTTCCCAGAACTGAATGTATTACTTCTACCATGCCCCTAAGTCCTGCTGGCCTGGAGCTCAAGAGATGGAAGATGAGAGCTGGTTTCTTCCTGGCTGACGTACAGAAAATGTACTGCTGGTACTGCCACATGCAGTATAGTCCCAGCTGCTGCGTCCCCTGTGACTGTATCAGCCACGAAGAAACCTGAGACACTAAACCCTCAAAACTTGTCATCTACTGGTGACTATTTCAGACTGTTGTTTTGAACAAAGGATGCAGCCAAGCATTTATCACTGTCTTCAGCTTTCTGCACTCCCCAAAAAAATGGAAGCAATGAGACAGGAGACGTGTGGCTTGAATCTCTAGGAAAGAAGAGCATCCTTCAAGATTTTTTGTTTCTTGCAAAAGAATGTATACAGTCCTTAGTGCTTGGTAACAGTTTTGCTCACTTTGGCTGAGTCTTATTTGCACAAAGGTCTTTTTACGCCACTTAGGCACAGAAAAATGGCATTAGGGTGGGTATGAGTTCCTATTTCTGCCTTGATGCTGGGCTCAGCTGTGATTAGCTATACTACCTCTTCTCACACAATGTGCAGGAATTTCTGTTAAAGATTATGGCAAGTGGCTAAGAGCTGAGACATCTGATCTTTTTTTCTTGGAGGATCACACATTATTTATTCACTACAAGGAAGATGTTTGCACTGAAATGGCACATCAGGGCTGCAGACAGGAGGCACCAGTCCTGGCCTGCTCCCCTGTCTGTCCCCACCAATAGCCACATGCTTAGGTGGGACAGTGTTTTAAAGAGCAAATTTCAGTTATTCCTGTACAATAAAAGAGAACATGTTCCTTCTTTTTTGCATTATACAGAATTAGAAGTTAAGACTCTTGTAAAACTGCCCCCAACCAGGCTACAAAGCTGAGCTATATTTAATGTCCTGTTACCAAAGATGAGCAACATGCTTAATAGAAGTGTGTTGTTTTCTGACCTAAAAGTTACAGCTTAGATTAATATTAACAGGATTATAAACCCACATCTTGAATGCACTGTTATTGTGAAATCCCTGGATAAAACAGCTGAGAGCCTCCCTCCCTGCCTCAGGAGGGGATTGCCCTGGAAGTGGTGCTGCCTGAGACCTGGCTTGCCAGTGCAGATGTGGGGTCTGAGGGACAGAGCCCAGGCTCCTGCTCAAAGCAAGAACACTGCATATCCAGAGCAAGTGGCAGTACACACCCCACTCATAGCCCCCTGCTTCCTCATGAAATTCCCTTCAAAGGCAGTCTCCCCTGGTGCAGCTAGCTTTTGAAGTGTTTCCTTGAGCAATTAATTCCATCACTTATAATGCTTTCAGGGAGTGATGGAAGAAAATCAATAAAATAGAAAATTATGCCTATATATACACATTATTAGAAACTAACACTGTCTGGAGAATATATAGTTAGATGACACATCCTAGAGCTGTATTATTTTCCTTTCTGAGTGCTGGGTGCACATAAATTTGCTTTCTCTTTGCTGGTTAGTCTGTATAGCACTCTGGCTTTTCTTCACATGAACTTGCATTTCCTTATCCCCCCCCAAGTTTGTAAAGCCTGACTGATTATGAGGGTTGGTTGTTATTATGTGGACAAATATCTACTAAAAATAGGATGGAGACCCCTGGTTTAACTCCCTGTTAGCAGAACAAACCGCAATACTGGCTTTGTCCCATGAGTGTCTTGTGGATGCTGCCCAGTTCTATGCAGTGCACAGCAGTAAGGCAGACTGCAGGCAGAGACAGCTTCCCTCATTAGAAAAAGGTTTTTCAGTTTGTCTTCCATGGATGCCTCTGAGCAAGTAAATCCATCTCAGGGGGCTCTATGAAAGATAGTTAAGGGAATAGTCTTGCTGCCAGGGGCGCTAAATCTACAGTACAATAGTAGGTCCACAGGGAAACTTTCAGGGAATTGCAGACCACCCAGCCAGGGGAGAGAGCCCTGGACAGAGCCAAAGCACAGGGCTGTGGCCTGGCTCCCCCACGCTCTCCTTGTGTTTGTGTGAGATTTTCAGATACCATGTCTGTTTCTACAGCATGAAGATCTATATTCATCCAGTCATTTCCCACTTAGTTCACTTTGAATTACAATAAGGGGGGAAAGCTCTGGGGATTTGCATTGAAGGCACCTGAGAAATTGAACCTGAATGCCTTTGTTTGCAGGTATAATGTTGGGAAGAATGGGAAACAGTGGTGTTCCTTTGGTCAGCTTTTGCCAGTGTTTAAATGAATCTGTCATGAAGATAGTGGCAGTCGCTGTTTGGTAAGTAACTGTTTTAGTAGGGAAATCAATATTTTTTTTAAAAGAGTAAGAAAATGTCAACAGAAGAGGATGCACAGAAATGCCATAAACTTATTTCCAGGGAAATAAATGAGGGTGAGCAATCCTTAGGTTTGCAGGGCCTCAACATTTGAAGGAAGATACATACATACACATCCTGTCCCTGGCTTGTATTGTAATTTTGACAGAGGCACCCTATATATTGCACCCAAATAACAAAACATGGTATAGCTGGGTGGATGTGTGCTTATGCACTTAGGAGCACTGCTAATCCTCAGGCAGGCCATGAGGGATTATAATACACCCAGCCCACACAGGGGAAGAGCATGATGAAATCCTTGAACTGGTACTTCCATCCCTTACACTGCTCAACTACAAATACTAGCCTGACTTCAGCTTGCTCAGGAGAGGGTTGGGCTCTTGTGCTGACATGACTCTACTGTCGTTAGTGTGGTTGCTGCTAGCTTGGCTATCTTTGCACTGAACAACACAGTGGAGATCATATACCCAGAGTGCTTGGCACTTAGGATGTCTCCAAGTCAATAAAATAGCCCTCAGTAAAACATCCTGGGCCATGTTCGCTTAGGAAAAGCCTTCAGAGCAATCCTAAATTACACTGAGAGCCAGCTAGACCTGCCAGCCTGCCTGCCCCAAAGATCAGAGGAACAGTAGGTGACTGCCAAAAGCAAAAACTACCAGCTTAGCATCTTCTCCACGCTTCAGAAAGTCCCCCAGTGTGGTTCAAACCAACATGGAGGGGATCCCACTTCCAGCACTCAGCCTTTGTTTCCAGCTACCTGGTCCAGTCTGACTGAGCTGGGTCAGGGAATGATCGCATGGTTAGATGGGTCCAAGGGGGTAGTAATTTCTGGAAGGATTTGAAGGGGAAGTGGCAAGTCTCTGGAAATGGCACAGCTGCCAGTGGAAGATGGCTGGATGCCCCCAGATTTTATTTTATTTTAATCTTAAGTTCTTTTGGCACCCATGGCTTTGTATCTAGCCACACACAGAAGCACAGCAGATTTGACAAAGCACCTATCCCACATCGAGTTCAGAGGGGGTTCAGAAACTAAATATTCTTCTGCCTATCTATCTGCTTTGAAGCAAACTCCCAGGCAGTCCAAGAGCATGTTGAACACATATTGGTATTTCTCCCATGTCTTCCAAAGGCAACATAAACATTTACTTAACAGCATCCAACTAAAATCCATGAACAGTCACACGAGCACAAGCAGATGAGCAGAGCTTAGGATTCATTCCCCCTCTCCCTAGTAAATGACCTGCCTTAAGGTAACAAGTCAGAGCTGCCTTCTGAACCAAAACATTTTAAAGTCATTCCTGACCAGCACCATAACCTCAGCTGTGCTGAGGAGTACCCAGCATAAAAGAGCGTTTAGCCCAGTGCTTTGGGCACACTCCTCAAGTGTGGGAGAGAGGGGCTTAGTCTGATAAAACAACTGAACCCAGCTGTGCCACTTCCAGACAGGGTGCTGGGAAGTACAAGGCTTTCCCATCTCATACTGTTTGATGGAAGTGAGCTGTCTCCTAATAATGACTGTCTTTCTTTTTGCTCAGGTATTTTCCATTTGGAATTGTGTTCCTAATTGCTGGAAAAATCTTAGAAATGGATGATCCTTCAGCCATTGGGAAGAAACTGGGTTTCTATGCCATTACAGTGGTTTGCGGCCTAGTGGTGCATGGGCTGTTTATTCTGCCAATGATGTACTTCTTTATCACCAAGAAAAATCCCATTGTCTTCATCAGAGGGATTCTTCAAGCCTTGCTCATTGCTCTGGCCACGTCCTCCAGGTATTACACAGTTTCTAGTCAAACGCAACAAATACTTGCTAGATCCTTACTCCAGCTGTCTCTTGGGAACAGCGTGCTCTGGCTGTACTGGAGCAGATATATTTGTATCTGAAGTCAAATTCACTGGTATATTTGTAAATGACGTGTCTCTCAACATTTGGAAGTTATGTGTAGAAGCCATTTGACAATAGTATTTGTCACATTGTTTTCCCTCAGTTTAAAAAATACTGGACAAAAATGTTTTTTTCTTAGAGGACTAGAAAGGAAATAAGGGTATTTTTCCACAAAAACAAACATTGTGCTTCTATAAAGTTAATATATTAAGAGACATACAGTTTGTCTGGACATAATTTTTGGTGTTGGTGGAGAACCTCCTAGTTCAGTCATGTGGAAATGTTTCACCCTTTCTACTAATCTTAGTCTTTGTTTCTTGGTACACTAAGAAAAGACTGTGGTTGCAAGCTATTGTCCAGCACTGGGAAAGTATTTAGCTGTTCTGCTCAAGGAATAATATTTTTGCATCCTTTTTAGGGAGGATATACAATGGGTTTTAACCATAGCTGAACAAAGGTACAGTGAAAATGGGAAACAGCTTGTGAACTGGTTATGAAAATGACTCCCAACATGGATAAACTGGTGCATGAGAAGTGCTTGAAAGGCCTGGGATTGACTTGCATGGAATGGAGACAAGAGCAACAACTAAAAAAACATTTCCCTGTAGCCAATATAATGAAAATACAGTTTCATAGCATCTGTGGCTGGAGGCTTGTTACTCTGAAGTAAAAAGAGCAGCTGTATCTACCACTTTTTGTGCAGTAATACAAGTACAAGTACAAGCACAGCACAAGCAGAAAATGCTAGGTAAATAGGTCTCTTTAGCACATCTCACATATTTATTTCTACCATCAGCTGTAAAAGAAGAGGGCTAAAGAAAGGAAAAGATAACTTTCTTTTATCTCATTTTTGCTTTTGGATTTCTAAAGTTATCACTGTTACTTTACAGAGAGACTGGAAAATACCAAATTCTTATCCAGATTTTGAAATTATGACAGCTGGTGACAAATACCTATCTTCCTCTACCTAATTTAGACTTCAAATTAGTAATTAGTACAAAATCAATGATAAATTGGGAATGTCTGTTTATAAACAAATGAAAAATTAAAAGGTTTTATTAATCTGAAAATATTTATTCTAATTAACAATAAAGACCAAGGAGTACTTCATCTAGTTAAATACTGATTCCTTCTTTCATCTTATAGTAATTTCTATAACAAGTTGAGCTCTGATGACTAATATATCCTTTCCAGCAATAGTATTGTACCAGCTTCTTATCCTTTGTGCCTCTTATCTTACTTTTCTCCATAACTTCCCAAGCTCCTTGAGAAAGAGTTCATGCAATCTCTCCTACAATGGAGCGACCCACTTAGAAGTGCATTCGTAATCGGTGGGATTACAGGAGGGAAAGGCAGGAATGACATAAAAAGTTCTGGAAAAGCAGACAACTAACTATTGATTTAAGTAACTTCTTTTTAGTAGTCTAATAAGGCTTGTTACGTAATCAGTGCACATGGCTTTCCATAGGGCATCACCACCGATAAATAATTATGTGAGCTCTGCAGAAATCTGAGGCTCTTCTGAGAATTATCTAAATAAATAAATACATGGACAAGTAACAATGTAACTTCCCTGAAGTCAGATCAGTTGATGTCATTCATTTTTGCTATAATCTTCTGCAAATCTTATTTTTGTTCTAAAACATTACTTTGCAATGCAGTAATTACAGTCAGTGTTCAAAGAGAAATAATTTCTATTCTACTGAAGGGACAATGAAAAAGAGAAAACTTAAGTTGTACTACCTGTGCCAGACTTGAGAAAAGAGCCTAAAACTTTTATCCCCAGCCCATTGGCCTGATTAAGCTCATTACAGTTCTAGCAAAGTCTGACAATTTGGGGCAGGAAGGTCAGATGCAGATGGCTGTTTCTCTCATGAATATATGTACAGTGGTTAGGGCAGGAGTAAGCAGAGCAGAAGGAATGTATAGGAATGAAAAGAAAGGACAGGAGGGAATGATTATTTCAGTACAGTTGGAAGGTATTGGCTTTCCACTATGTTTCATTTTACAAGGTGTTTTCACACATAACAGTTTGCTCCAAAATTACCTATAAAGAGCAACATACTGTGAAACACAAAGTCAAGAAAAAATTATGTGCTGGCTGGTGTTTTAAACTTTAATTAGGCTTAAATAATTAAGGCAATCTTTTTTATTAGAACATTAAAAGTTTATAGTTTGAGGTGTCGTCACATCCCCAGATTCAAGTTAGATGTTAATTTTGCACTCAAAGATGTTGGTGTTGGAAAAGGTTCATCAGGTTCACATTTGACACACTTGACTATCTGCCCTGCTCCTTTAAGAATTCTGTTTCTGAAGAACTCTATTGCTGAGAACTCATGTTTTTTAACCTGTGCCATTCAATTAATTCTCTTTTTCTAAAAAAGATAATTTTTCTTAAATATCTAAAATGTTCCTCATTTTACCTTTAGCATATATAGAAGAATTTGTCCTTTTCTTTTCTGTTAATAAGTAACAAAAATAACCAACTTTTTCATCAGTATAGATCCCTTTATCAAGGGAGGTTTAATCAAGACTTAAAAGATCAGTACCTACTCCACCATTTTCAAAACCAGATTACTTTTCTTAATTTTCCCTATTTTGCATCAGCATTGCATTTTGATTTTATAACCAGTTTACTAATCCTTTACTGGTCTGGAAGCTTTCAGGGCTTGTGCTTGTTTCTTCATTGGATCTCATCTCTTTACTCTGTTTCTAGCTCTGAGAGTATCCAGCCACTTTACAATCATGAAGGGCCCTCTTCGCAGTTCATAATATATTCAGGTCCAGGTTGCTTCTGGTATATTTTGAGTTAGAAATGTTCTAATGCCAATATCATCAATCACAGTAATAAAACAAAAAGTCAGACATGATATGTAGTAACCAAAATACACAACCAGATATACAAAGGTATGCCTGTTTTACATGAGTGCCTGAGTTATATTACTACTTGGAGAAAGACCAACAACGGTTGCTTTGAGAATTTTTAGATCAGTTTGGGGATTTTTTTCTCCATTACTTGTAGAAGCATAAGGAAAGAACATGTACACTCTCTAGCAAATGTGAGCTAGCTCACAGCGGTCGTCATTGCAAAGCTTAACTCTTAGGCAACTTTCAACCACGTAGGATGCCTATGGTTCATCTAGGAACTCAGGTCCTTATGGGGAGAGTTGGGCTCCTAGGAAAGAGCCCCAAAATCCAGCATGGTAAGGCAGGCATCAGGCATAGCTATAAAGCAAAAATCTCAACCTACAGAACTGGTGGGAGAGAGGTGTCTCCCTGCTGTGGCTCTCCAAGGTAAAGCAATCCTTACTCAAGGTTTTCTCCGGCCCCATTTCTTTACCCCAAGCTGATATGAGAGTGCCTGCTGACAGTAGAGAATACACTGCGAATTCACCTTTCCTTAAACCTGTGTTGACTTTGATTCTCCTCAGCTCTGACTCCCAGGAGAGAGCCCCTCTCCTGGGGATATTGAGTACTTTGAGATAGCACTCTCTCCCCTTCCACTGTGCAACGAATAGGCACAGAGAAGGTGCAGTTTGGGAACAGCTCTGGTGCCAGCTGGCAGCTCAGCCTGTCAAGAATCACCAGCAGGACTTGCTACCAGAAGACTTTATTGATCCAGTATCTTTATTGTCAGAAGCTAATGTACCACCAAAGTTAAGGTGAATCGGGGTAGGTTTAGGCTAGATATAAGGAAAAAATTCTTTACAATGAGGGTGGTAAACCACTGGAACAGGTTGCCCGGAGAGGTAGTTGAGGCCCCATCCCTGGAAACATTCAAGGCCAGGTTGGATGGGGCTCTGAGCAACCTGATCTAGTTGGCGGTGTCCCTGCTGACTGCAGGGGGGTTGGACTCGATGACCTCTAGTGGTCCCCTCCAACCCAAAACATTCTATGATTCTATGATTCTATGACTTGCTACCAGAAGACTTTATTGATCCAGTATCTTTATTGTCAGAAGCTAATGTACCACCAAAGTTAAGGTGAGTCCTGAGGAAAGGCTCTGAACTTATGGATCTGGTGCTTGGACATGTTTGATGGACTTAGCTCTGTTTGCCCCTTCTTTCCAGTGTGTATATTTTGCAAATCCACACAGGCCCAACATGGTTTTTAATGTTTTTCTGCTCAAATAGCAGTGCCTTGTCTAGAGATAGTTGAACTTTTCACCTTTGTTGCACTGAAAGGAATGGATACTGCACATAACTGAGCTGTTGCCAAAAGAACATGCACAAATAATTGGGGCTGGACAGGAGAGCTGCTTCTCCTGACAGTCAACACATCTGTATTTGGTTAAGTAATACTTGCCACGGGGGCATTATATAACATTCACAATGTGGGTATTGGATTTTCAGATCATCTTAGAGGAGAACAAAGAGTTGGTTTTAAGTGTACTGATGTGTTTCTTGCAGATGTTTCTGTGTCAGTTCATGTCTACATCTAAAGATAGAAAGAAAACCATAGATCAGTGTCCTGATATTCATTCCAGCTAGTCTGCACCTGTGGAAAGCTCTCTTTTTAAGCTAAAAGTCAAACTGCAGGAATTGAAAACAATACCATGTACAAAACCTGAGAATGTAACATAAGGGAACCTGAAAGCCACTAAACAGCTGTCTCATGGCAATGATTTTATTGAATCTGGACATTATGTCAAGCCATTTCCCTTTCACAAAAGGTTTTGCACCCCATTCTCAATGTCCTTATATTTCTGCAGAAATCCCAGTCACAACAGCATTTTGGTTTGCACAGGCATTACTGGAGAGGTAGTGTCAGAGAAGGAGACCTCTTATTCCTTTGGTGTATCATTTAGGACACAATGAACCCAATCCCTATGACTAGCACCAAGCCCCAGCATCAGTCACCTGGCCAGCCAGCCCCTGAAGTCAAACCCCTGGCCCCAGTGCGGGCTGGCTTTGGCAACAGGTGCCCATACCAATGTACACAGCTCCTCTTCACTAATTCAGTAAGGTGTGTATAGCACGGGCTGCTGTTGCCCACCTTGCCCTGCTCTGTGGCGTTCAGGCCCCATAGCTGTGGGTTTCTGACCTGCGGCTTTCTTATGCCCATGTTGTCC
This sequence comes from Egretta garzetta, assembly GCF_000687185.1. Classification (NCBI taxonomy): domain Eukaryota; kingdom Metazoa; phylum Chordata; class Aves; order Pelecaniformes; family Ardeidae; genus Egretta; species Egretta garzetta. The sequence goes on along the minus strand of NW_009260594.1, from coordinate 912,586 downwards.
CCGATCTTGTCACCTCTTACTGTATTGAAAAAGCAGTATTTGGCCTACAAGCAAAATTCCTCTTGATTTAGCTTTCCTCATTCCAGCAACATGATGGAATTTTATTTTTCTAGGTCATCTTTCCATATCATTAGTGAATTAAAGCATCATTTTCTCAGTGGTACATCCCATCAAAAGAAGCAATTTTCATCTTCTCTGAAGACAAATGATAAAACATGAGTTTTTCAAGGGTTTTGCTGCTTATGAAACACTAAGATCTTGGCTATTGCACAGTGTAAATTAAAGGCAGATTTAGCAAAAGGGAGATGAGATCAGTTTGTTGATTTTTTGGAGCAAATATCAAAATGCATTTGAATGATAAGATAAACAGAGCAGGCTGAACAGCTGTTCTTCCACGGTGACTAGCTGTCTTTGTGGCTCACACTAGTAAGAGCTTGGCCTGATCCAGCATTAGCTTATGCTCAGCCTCTGCAGCTGCAACATTTTATCCCACAACTGAGATAAGACACAAAAAATGTATTTTTGTTAGAGTTAGTGCTGGAAGAAGATACCTCTCCTCTTAGCTGAAAGCTTTAGGACAGTTTTTAAAAGACTTAACAGATTAAAATCAGTGCTTTAGAGTATTTTTTCTTCCTAATGAATGTTACATGTCAGGCTTTCATGCTACTGCTCCACCATTTAACACCAGATAAAGCAATTTTCAAGAAAACAAACTTCACCTAATTTAATTGGAAAGACAAATTAAAGTATTTATTTGAGAATTTTTTTTCTTCAGCCATTGAAATTATATATTGATATAACTCAAAAATGATACTAGGAATGTTTTTTTTTTTTCTCTGCCACTTTTAAGTCACCAACAGCCAAAGCCTTACATAAGACACATATTTTCTGATATGTGCCAGAGGATACACTGTGAGTAAAAATGAACCATCATTGAACAATTCAACCTCTCCTAGGATACTCCACATAACTTTGTAACTTGCATGCAGGAAAAGTTCATTTAGATTGAAACAGGTGTCAAACGGGTAATCACGGATGTAAAGTTGCAGTCTTGTAAGAGAAGTCTTTGAAAATTCTGGTTGGGTCAATCCAGGCTGAGAAGGGACAGAACTGATTTCTAATAATACCTGTTGTAACAGCTGGACTGATTTGTGCAAGGAGAAATGCACAAAGCACATAAAAGCAAATTTAATGTAAACTGAAAAGAGTACATTTAGATCATAAATTAAATTCCTCATCTGAACAGTGGATTCTGGAAAGCCTTTTGACAGGAATAGTTAGGACAGACAGTCTACTAGCTCTAAGATGCGGTGTCATGAATTTGAGTGAGACTGTATGTAGTAGTTCCCTGTGCTAGGAAGGTACAACAATCCGTGACCTGGAAATTTGCTTCCTTTCAATAACTTGCACAATGTTTTTCATTGTCATTGCACTTACATTCTGCCCACTTTCTTTTTTATTATAATATTTAGTAAACAACAAAACCAACATCTAGTTATGTGCCCCAGAAATTTTACTTCTAACAGCACAAAATTAAAATAAAAGAAGCAGCTGTCTCTGGGAGATAATGCACAAGTTTAAAAGTTGAATTCTTGGAAAAAAAAGTGTCATACATTCCGTTTACAACAGTGGAAACAGACACAGATTTTGCTGGTTGTGCCATTGGTATTATGGGATTGTTTTTCACAATCTTTGTCACATCTCAACCAAATCGGAAGATGTCAGTCTGTTAAACTTTGCACGTTTCACATCTCAGCTCTCTGCCCTCAGAACAGGAAGGCATTTAGGTTTAAAATTCTGGTATGCCAAAGTGTGGGCAAGGTGGAAAAGGACTTGTAAGATTACCTTTTTCTCCTCTTTTTCCCACAAAGAAATTAGATAGGGGTTTGTTACAGAAAAGCCAAATGGCCAAAGAAAGACTGTCTAAAAAGAAGTAACCCACCACAACTGAAGTAGCTGCAGGGAAGGAAGGCAATGAATAGTAAGTTTAGTAATTGCTTCCTGGCCATGCCTATAGTTAAGAACATCTCCAAGTGTTATTGTGGCAGTCTGCTCCTAGTTACAGCTACACCATTCTACATTATCTGAGAGCCTCAGCCTCACCCTTTTATGTTATGAACATTTTATGGTAAACAAGACATAAAGAATTTCAGTCATTCACAAATGAATGTGTGAAAAATTATAGGCAAGCCCAAGAGACAAATTACTTCTAACGTATGATTTGGGGGCGGGGGATATGCTTTGCTGAGTTTGTTTTTCAAAGTAAATATTGATGAAATATTAGGCTTGCCACAATGAAAAAGTTGAATATACCCAAGTTACCAGAGGAAATCAGATTTCTGTTGCTTCCTTGACCTTTCGGTTTATTTGTGTACTTAGAGAATTACTTTTGTCCAGATTCTTGTGGTAGTGACTGCCAGTCTGTAGTAAATCATTCACCAGTCAGACTTTATAAGGTTAGAGACAACTGAGATATTGTAATGAAAGCATAGATTTGTCTTGTTCCTTGTATTTCTGTTGTAGGAAGCTACTTTTCCTTTCCAAACACTGTTACTTTCCTCAAACAACTTGCACAAATACAAAATGACAACTCCTGCGCATGGAAACCTTTTGCTAATGCATTCCTGCTAACTTGGGGTTATGATTTCAGAGCTTTCAGAATCTCTCTGTGATTTTGTAGGTCACATGTAATGACTGAGAAAGAATTTGTAGATTAAATGCGTTATCCTCCATTAGGAACAGATAAAGGTCATTATAAGATTTAGACATCAGACCCACATCACTCATTGCTCACTACACACAGCGACTGAGCAACCTGAACTGTCCAAACTAGTGGAAAGACACCTGTATTTCATGACTCAGGGCACGTTGATCACAAGAGAACAGAACATTAAAGACTTTAGTATCATGATACCAATATTTCCCCTGTAATTACTTATCTTTTTTAAGAGATAACTTTGGAATAATTTTGAAGGAGTTTGCTATTTTACATCTATTTAAAGTCTCAGATACTGAGCAGTATATTAAAATGAGCATCATAACAAGGAAAATATTTTGCCATTTGTATATTTTCTTCAGTGACATTACTTATTTTCTGTACAAACTGACGTACATAAAAAATACCACCTCACTCACTTGAATGCAGTTTAATTACTCATGACATGTTAATGAATGTGACAGCATATGGTAAAATGCAGAAAGTTACAAAAAGGCTGATAACATATATAGATAAACATGTTTAGGTGTGTTAATATTTAAAAATGCATGCATCTTATTGAAAATGAGGAAATTTACAATTAGATAATGTTTAATTAATTGTCCTAGTTAATTAAAACTAAAATCAGATTTTTTTGAGAGTATAAAATCGAGGGTTAAAGTTTGGAAGAGGTCAAGCTCCTTTTAAAATTAATACCTGTCAAACAGTCCTATACAATTCCACTCCATTCCATTCTATTCCACACACATACATATTTATATCTCATTTACATATGCACTGATTATTACATGACGTGTAATTATGTGATTGTTATATGATCATACAAGGGACATGGGCAGATCTGAACCAGAGAGAAAATGGGATTGTGTATCCCTGAATAGAGAAGCTTTGTCTGCAGCTTTTATTTTCAGTCGTGCTGTTGGTAAGATCTTTGTCTAACCCCTTGCAGAAATAAGAAATTGCTTACGGATGAGGTAGGATGTTACTGCATTAATGCATTCTGTGGCAAAAGAAGGAGTAATTTCTTGGTCAGAGCTGTTGCTGACCAGGATGTTCCAGAGTATAACCCAGTCTCTTGTAAGCTCTCGCTACCATTATAATTTGTTGTCTAAACTGGTCATCTAATTAATGTCAATATGCAGTGAGAACTGGAACAATCCCTAAGGGCATTTATATAGCAATTCCTTACAGTGAGTTAAGAGCCTTTCTTGCTTTATACCTTTCCTTCGTTTATGGTTACCCTTGCTGCAAGGAAGGGGAAGAGAAAATTTTTAATTTGGGGGAAGCAAAATTTGCACTAACTCTAGTATTTATATATGTAACTGTCTTTATCCCCCTCAAGCAAAGAAATTACAGGGTGAGTTACACCTTCATACCAAAGAATGAGAAGCAGGGCTCACATGGTTAATGTAAAATTTACCCTGCCTGGAGAAGGTTTGCTACAATTTGTTCTATTCCCCAGAAATAAAAATAATTCAATGCGTGCTACTCTCTGCTGTTTTGCAGCTCAGCCACACTGCCTATCACTTTCAAGTGCTTGTTGGAGAATAACCATGTGGACAGGAGGATTGCGAGGTTTGTGCTGCCTGTGGGAGCCACCATCAACATGGATGGGACAGCACTCTACGAGGCGGTGGCTGCCATCTTTATTGCGCAAGTAAACAACTATGAGCTGGACTTTGGGCAGATTATCACTATAAGGTATAAACTTCAAATTCTACATGTTGTGGTTTGTTTGTCTTGTTGAGCTTGACACTCTTATGATTCTTGTATGTAGCAATGTTCAGAACAAAACGCATCTTTGCTATTACCAAAGAATGCCTTCCTCAGAGGACGGTTATCTTTAATTAATGCAGAGATCAGGGACTGTACAAAGGGAAATCGTACTGGTACTGTGCAATAGAAGCGTGCGGTCACCAGGAAATGTGTTTCTGTTTGTGGATAACTGTCTCATTTTTACTTTTAGGCAACCCATTGATAGTTTACTAGGATTGTAAGATTTTACTATTATTATTGGTGTTTAAAACTTTTAAATGTCAGAATTGTTTTCACCTTCAACTCTGGTTTGCATCTTTACATGAGAGGAAAAAGTTAAAAAAAACACAGAACACTAACACAAAAAAGCCTATATCAGATAACGGGGAATAATGTGCATTAGGAAGCTCTTTGTCAAACCTTGGAGGGGTAGGGGAAGAGGGAAGGAGGACAGATGCTACTATCAGGGCAGGTTGTCATAAAGATATCATATCACTCAGAGATTTTTTTAAGTGTCTTCTCTGCTGCTTTTTAAAGCCGAAACTTCATAAACAACCATGCTTTCAGTGGGTAGAGAGTGCTATAGCTGCATACTCCATCCTTGAAAGGTCTGTAATGGATCCAAAAGACTAGAAGATCCAGCTGAACAATTACTGCCAGAATAACTCCAGTGGCTGCCAAAGAATGCCTTGGGGACTGAAACCTGCAGGTTTCCAGCAGGGAACAAATTATTAGAAAAACATTCCTCATAGTCAGAGCCTTGAGCAACATATTTGAGATCTGCTTACCTACCCACCCAGTGACCTCATCACTATCCTGTGTACACTGCTGGGCCTTGCCCATCTTCTGCTGGACTTGCAAGCCTTCATGACAAGAGGAGGAGAGTCCTGAAACTAACCCCAGATGACAGCTGAGGTTTGTTAATGGGCTTCTGGCAAGATCTGGTTAGACTAGAAGCAGAAGAAACAAATTGTGCCCATATGAGCTCTTGCTTCAGGCTCTCTCTCTCTGAAAAATTATTGGAGTAACCCTGAGCTAAAATTTAATCTTTGGTGATTTTGAAATTAGAGATTTTTTTAGAATGTGGTCCCAAAATATGGCCCAGAGCATGGACAGGCATTACATACACCTTGAGAAAGAGAACGGTGATTTGAAAAATGAAGGGAAAGGAGGGTGATAGCAAATGGAAAGAAGTTCTAACTTTCTGTTAGCAGAACTCTGTTTTATCTCTTTATTTTCACTCCCCGTATTAAGTTCTAGTACATAAGGACCAGAAAGAAGTAAAGGCAGTAGAAGGAAAATACAAAGATTGGAAAAATCCAAGAAAAGAAAAGAAATAAAAAGACTGACTTACAAAAGAAGGAGGTAAATAGGAAATCACAGAGGATTCAGTACCTTGAATATCTGAAGCCAAATTCTAACTGTATTCTATGGGCCAAACCTGCCCCAGATCTTGATACTTTAGGATCTGGAGATTTGAAATTCAAATATTCCGTAGTCCCAGGATATTTTTGCCAGAGGGGACAAAATGTTAGAAAAATTATCAGTCTACTTTGCTCATAATCTGTAAAATCCAGCTTGACAGTTTATGTCAATGTGATTATGCAAACTTAAATGTAGCAGAAAAAGAGAGTTAAGAACCTATTCCCATCAGTTAAGCATATTATAGGAAGAAACATCTACATTAGGGTAAAAATTCAACGGAATAGCAGATGAGCTTGCCTGTACAATCTTAGCTAAACATTCCTATTTTTTGCTCCCAATTAAGTCATGAGACTTTATGGCCTGAACTATCTTAGGAGACTGAAGCAGTCCTAATCACCTAGCCAGTTTATAGCACTAACTAGAGAACCTGTTAACGTTCATTATATTTATCTCTTACTGAGCATCTGAGCTTCTGCCGCTTGCTTTCTATCTATACTCTATTGCAGTGCTCTTAGGATGCTATACAAGATAAGTCTTTGAAAAAGTAGTTTTAAATCTTTCTCATTCCCCATCACACCCACATGCATTTTTTTATTTTTTTTTTATTGCAGGAAAGGGCTCTAATTATAAATACTGATGCTGTCTTACTGGTACACTGTCCAGCTGTGAGCAAGTTACTGGATATCTCTGTGTCTCAGTTTCCATAGGGGTGAATACTGTTGCCCTCATTTTCCATCACAGGAGGTTGATGAGACTTAACTTCTTGCCAAAAGCTCTGAAATTCTGGATTGATGAATGCAGTGGATTATCAGTGTATAGGCTTTATGTCATCCTTTTACAATTGTCAACATTCAGTTTTTGTCTTTCTGCTGGATGGCCTAGCTCTTGGAAGTGGCCAGATGGGTGGAAATTAATATATCCAGTCACTTTTGCTCCTGGAAAAAGGAATGAAAACCCTCCCCTAAAAATAGCATTACGAAAATAATGTTAAGCCTGCCAGGTCCACTCTTGCCCTGGTCTCCCATTCATTTCTGCTTGCCTGGCTGAAAAAAGGGTGTGAAGGTCAAGTAAAAATACTTTCCAGAAACTGAAGAGGTACAGTCACATTCATGCTTGCTTCTTATTTAGATCCAAGTATGCAAAGCCATGTGCTATGCAAGGACTTCACCCTTGGCCCAGCCTCTTCACCCTTGGCCTAGCCTCTTTGTGATGGATTGACATTAAAGGCCCTAGCCGCAGCCAGCCACGGATTTGCCTGGCACGGGAACTGCTGATGATGACTCAAAGATGTCTGCTGGGAGCTCCGCTGCCAAGGGTGAAGCAGAGATGAGGAATGCTGGCAGATTTGTGGCACACAGTGCTGCATGGTGCCATGAGCAATGAGAAGATGACGTAACTCAGTGAAGCCCACAGCCTGGCTGCCCCCCTTTCTCTGCACTTCTGATACTAAGAGATAACAGAACTGCCCCACCAGCACCAAGGGTGCAAAGGTAGAGGGTGAGAATTTAGCACTCAGGTGACAGTTTGGCTTGTTCTTGCCCTCTGACCTGGCTTCTATCCATAAAATACTGGCAGTTCTGTGCAGTGGCTTGTGTTAGAAGGATTATGGTTTAGGAAAGGTCCTGTAGAAACATGGTGTGGTTTCTTGCAGAGCAACCCATCACTGGTAAAGCTTATTCCTTTCTTTCTTTGTTAAAGTATCACAGCAACAGCTGCAAGCATAGGTGCTGCAGGTATTCCGCAAGCTGGCCTTGTGACAATGGTCATTGTTCTGACCTCGGTTGGTCTCCCAACAGATGACATCACGTTGATTATTGCTGTCGACTGGGCACTGTAAGTAACATTAAGATTTTGAAGTTTCCAGTGTGGCAACATTGCTAAAAAGGCAAATGGTCTCCAGGGGTATAGTAATACAAAGATAAATAAAAAGCATGGGAAGTAATTATTTTACTTGAAATGGTGTTACTGTGGCCTCAGATTAAATACTCTGCCAAAGTGGGCATTATATTGAAAAAAGACATAGATAAATTAGAGACCGTCTAGATGAGACTGGGACAACATGACCTCCACGGAAAAGCTGAAGAAGCAGAGTTAGATTAGTCTAAAACCAGAGCAGGCTGAAAGAGGTCACCACAGCAGTTTCTGATATAGATAAGTTTGTCCTGAAGAGGACAGTGATCAATTGTTCTTCACATTCACAGGGAGGAAGGTTGAAGAAGCAGTCCAAAGTAATTACCTTAAGTCAGATCAGAGGAAAACTTAAATATTATTTCTATCTAGAAGGATAGTCAGGCAATGGAAGTGGCTGCACCTAGCCAGACTGGAGGATGACCTTCACATGAAGTTTTAAGGTCAGGCCAGACAAATATCTGTCAGGTGCAACTCCAACACCTTGCCTTGGACAAGGCCAAGGGGCCAACATTCGTAGGAAATGTGGTTTGCCTGCACTCTGCTCATCAGCCCACTGACACTTCAAGGACATCATCCCAATGTAGTGAAGCACTCCGAAAAGAGGCATGAGCCAGTGCCAAAGCAGGCAAGTACTCCCACACCACAGATACCACTCGGCCTGAAATAACCGTGATAGTGCAGTAGTGGTTTGTGCTGTATATAGCTACTGCTACTGTAAGTAGAACCATGATACAGTCAACCTAAATGTAATAATAGCTGCAATGCATTAGGACTAATAATGTCTTCCTTTTATCACGGATCCTGATGCAATTCTGCTCTTTCTGATTTCAGTGCTAAATAGGCAGCAACAATTTGTAGCTCCCTGTGCGGAGCCATGTTTTGCAAGCGGAGCCATTCTGTATAAAGGTTACTTTTCTGCATCCCTAATCACTGAGGATTTAACAGCAGAGGCAGAGGCTAAAACTTAACACACTCAGAATAAAAGAGATTCATGTCACCCATGAGAAGAGCCACTTTAAAAACTCATAACAAGCAGTTTATTTGAACTCTTATCTTTTATGTAAATGTCCATAAATCAATCAAACAATTTTGAATAGTCTAGGAGGATGAATCATAAAATACTGGTCCCTAGTTCATTAGCATTTCAATTAACTACATAACTAGTGTATGCATCCACAGGGAAACAGTCCAAATTATTTTTTATTTAATCTCTATAAAATATATCTCCACTAATACAGTCGAGTTTCATTACACCAAGGTTCTGGGTAAAAATGTGTTACAAGTTCATTCTGTTATATATCCTGTTTTATTCAACTTTAAGCCACTGATTTTTTTGTACAAAGAACTGTGAGAAGAAATTATTTACTTTCCTGTGTAGTGTTATAGATTATAATTATTATTAATAGGAGTCATGTGTTGTATGCATATTTTCAGACATATTTTATTTTAGGAATATCAGGAATATTATTCTGTGAAGGATAAATAATATCTGCTGTGGGCACCTAAACTTGGGAATGCAGTTCAGATTTTAGTAAAGCAGCCTTTCTAATGCTAGTCACTGAAGCTCAATAGTTAATGAAACACAACAAAATCAAAGTATTTTAAACTGTATTACAACAGCCTTTTCGTTCTGTATTGCTTAGTTTTCTCCCACCTCTTGCAACATCAACATTTCATTGTTTTTCCAGTAAGTCTTCCAGTGTATATGGAAATTATGCTTCTTTTTGTCTTACAAAACTTTTCAAAACAACAGACAAAAAACCTTTTCAGGCTATAGTTCCAGATGGTATTAAAAAGTGAGCAGGAACAGATCCAATTTTCTGTCTTTTGCAGATGACCTTTCATACAAAAAGTATATTTCTATATTTCGGCACTTGGTGGTTTCAAGAGCCTGCAAATGCAAAGTGTCAACATGGTTGACATGATTAATATTTTCAATATTAGTTTTGGAAGTACTGGAGTATGAAGAATGCTTAAAGAAGGCCGATTAGATGATCTCACGAGACTGAAATACTCATTGCAATGCACTGCAGGTATTACAACTCATTTAGGTAGCCATAACATGTATGTGAACTTTATACTTTTAACTAGTGCCTAGAGAAAATAAAAACGTTTCACAGCTAATTTATTAAACACAATGTAAAAATTTTGCATTTTTAATTTTGCATCTTTAATAATATAATCTAAAGCTAAAATACCACTGCAACACCTGACTTGCGTGTTTGCACTGAAAGAAATGCCACTAGCAGCGGGCTGGCCCCTTAGTGAAGAAATGTCAGTGATCTCCAGTGTGGTTCTACTTGTGTGTAGTGCAGACTACTCCATACACACAGAAACATGGAATAGAACTGCTCAAACAGTGTGCTAGGCAATCCATTTTCTTAAGACTTTCAGTATGATGCATTGTTTCCTCGGAAATATTCTGTCTTCAGGAGAGATGCTAATCACAGCCCAAAAGGGAATGCAAACTCTTGAGCTCTACTCATACAGCTGACTCTTTGCACAATCCAAAATAGACAACTCAGAATATCTTTCCAAGAATCCAAATTTGAGGACCAATCAAGGAAAAAAAAAGGTCAATGTGTAACAGGAACATCTCTCAATATGTGCTGTAACAGTATTTTTCCCTGCTTAACATATTATTGTGGGAACTTTCCTCAAGGGAAAACACAAAAT
>NW_009260594.1:864346-901874 GCF_000687185.1 Egretta garzetta | reverse complement strand
CAGGAATTAGAAAAATGGTTTCAGCAAAAAAATGTAGGACTGGGTCCTAGAGTCAACAACCACATCTAGATGTAGGCTGTGGAATATTTTTGCTGAAATTACTCACAATTGCATGTATAATTTGGGTAACTGCACATGCAAATAACCTTTCATGCAGGAACTTTCATGCTAATTAGGCAAGCAAATGCATAAACATTTGCATGCACAGAGTACATGCCTAAAATGTCTGAAAAAAAATCAGCACACAGTTTCAATTCTTTTCTATATTAAGATACAGGGTCAGAAATCTGGGCAGTGTTGATATTGGACCGTCACTGACTTTAATAAGCCAAACATCTGGAGATTTCTGAACCTCCATTTTATAACCCACATTTATAAATTAAGTTACCAATATGACACAGTTTTCAGATGTGTATGTTTTTCTTGGAAAAGACACCATATATTTCAGACTTAAAAGCTATATTGTCTGTGAAGTCTCATCAGTTTTAACTGATAGATTCCAAGCTGTTTCAAGTGCAAAACTTGTCTATGACAACCACTTACTTTTGTCTATTTACACACAGTCTGTATTTTAATGGATTTATTTTTTAGACATTGGGTAGAAAGTGTAAACAGGGAGGAAATAATCCCATAAACGAATAAATGAAAAATAGTGAAACTGTATATATACACAGTACTGTCAAGCATACAAATTTAAATTGGAAAAGATGATAACTGAAAAAGAAGAAACTTTAAGCGCCACTGTTAGCCTCAGCAACCATAGCTTTTTCAGAAATGAACGTGATTTAAATATGGTCAGTGCCTGCTTAGTTTGTGAGTATAGTCTTTTTAGAATCTTCTAGTAATTTTGATTGTATCCTGCACATTCTACCAATACAATAATCTTCTTAGCTAGCACTTTGGTTGCTGAGATTGGGACCTTGATAACTAATACAAGGTACAGGTTGTACTGGCTGCCCTCTACTATTATTGAATTAAGACATTTGCAGCACCAGCCTCCAAATCAGGCCATAATACTGGACCTTAACATAAAAACTCACACATAAATGCAGCCTTGATCTGCTGTGTTAAACCTTTTTAGTGCTGAATCACCTTGCACATATAGGGAGGCATAGCTGCTCTAGTTAGCTCAGTTACAAATTAAAGTATGTGGCAGCACAGGGCACTGAGGTCTGAAAAGGCTGGAAAACCCAACTGAGCAGCTCGGTAACTAGTGGCTGCCCTGTACCAAACTCCTTACTACTGTTTCTAAACTTGTTAGCTCCTTATGAAAAACAGCCAAACTGGTCTTCAGCTATAATTACCGCAGTGATGAAGGTGTAGGCATGTACCCAAAGAGCCAACAACTGACTGTAACTATTTCATTTTCCAGAGACAGGTTTAGAACAATGATCAACGTCCTGGGAGATGCGCTGGCTGCTGGGATCATGGCCCACATCTGCCGGAAGGAGTTCATCAAGGACGGTGATGAGGTAACAATGCCATGAGCCAGGGCGTGCCAGTGTGTGCCATATTCCGGCAGAGAACCTGTGAGCCCTCACCCTCCCACATTTGTTTCATCTAGTTTATAAAAGGTGTTTCAGAGAGAGGACAGAATTGGGCAACGTGCTGCTTAGCCAGATGGGGTAGAGGGGTCCTTTTCCATGAAGTCATGCAAAAAGCCACTCAAGTTCAAAGCTTGCCAGCCAGCTGCATCTGGCACACTGGGGCTGGGAGCAGGAGAAGCAGCTGCACATTTATCCTGCAAATGCACAAGATGCTGGAATAGTGAGTCTCACACTCAGTACCAAAGCCCTGACTGGCCTTCTAAAAATGGGACCAGCAACAGAACAGGGTGACAAACGTCCTTGAGTATTTGTGTATAGGGGAAGGTAAAGGTATCTATGGGTGTGTATATGTATAATCAATAAGCTCACAACAAAAGCAACTACCCTGGGTTTTTCGAGCCTCTGAAGCCACCACTGCAATAATTTCCTTTCCAGACTAGCACAAGCACATTGCTCCATTCTTGACTTCATTCTCAGGCATCTTCATGCCTTCTACATTTAATACAAGTCTCTCCCTATATCTTTGTTTTTCCCTCTCTGTGTCTTATTCCATACACCACATGTACCTCTGTATTCTGCCCCTGCATCCCTCCAATCCTATGCTTCCTTTCTTTCCTCCTTGACATGCATCAGTCAGCCTTTCCTTATACCAGGAACTCCTTCTCATGCTCTTCCTTCAAATCCTTGACAAAGGAGATTCCCAATTCCACAAGCCCATCATGCTTGGAGGTGCTAATCTCCAGCCATTTCAGCTCATGGCAAACTCTCACTACCTTTCTTCCACAAAGACAGAATAGTTTATGCAGAAAAGTTTCTTCATCAGGACTGATTTTCACAAGGCATGTTTCATTTCTGTGCATCATTTGTAGTATTCTACAAAGGACAACAGTATTAATAGTAAAGTTTTATTTCTATTATCATTTCTCCCATTTTACAGACAGTATTTCTGGTAAATCCCATTCTCATGCCTTCCTGCAACATGCACTTAAAATTCCCACTCTTTTGAGTTTCATATAGAAAGATAGGCCTCATCCTCTGAGGTACCTACCACCTGCAGTAATTACTGATGACAGGATTAGGCCTGAATATATGGGCTACACACACAGCTAGCTACAAAAAACCTAAACATACACCTAATGGAAAGGTATATCATCCGTTACAAAGCCATAAATGTAGTCTGAGTTCCTGCATAACACAGGCCTCCTGGCATTTCATTGCTGTATTTAGAACTCAGTCCGAACTCAAGAAGAGATTTTTCAAGAATATAGAATCCCTCCTAAGGGATTATTTAGTCATCTGTGATGAGATTTTTTTTGCATCATGCTCTAGAATTGTATTAAAATGTACCATTAGTCTGCTATATGTTTTGGCTGCATGATTTGTGGAGTTAGTAATGTATACCCGAAGGCCAAGTTTTGTCAGCTGCAAGCCCACCTCTTTTCTCTGCCAGTATTTGCGTCTTATTTTCCCCATCAGAACCTCTGGTTTGATTTAAAGGACATTTCAATATTTAACTGGTGAATCAGTCAATAAAATCTTCTATTTCTTTTGAGATAGTGCAAACTGAAAAGACAGGTTTTAGTTTATTGGTTTAGAATAAAGGCAGAAGACAACAACAAATACTTACTGGTCTATGTAATCGCACTCAAGAGCAAGCACTGCTCAAAGCTCAGCATACTGGTCATTAAGAGTCCATGTCTTTCAAACTTGGCCCTGAAATTCTAGTCTTTATTTACCCTACTTATATTGCTTTACTGATGCAAGCAGTTATTACTGTGGGTATAAGTTAAATTAGAGTTGTGACAGAATTTGCATTTTTACATACTTAGAGACACCTTCACTTTATCCAGATGGTGCAAAGATGCTTTAGTGTATATGAGAAACAGGTCCTGGAAGTCTATGGAGCCCTGGATAATCCTGGTGAATGTAAAGCAGACCACAGGCTTTGAAAGTAAAAATTCCTTTCCTGTTGTATACAGCAAACAGTGGCAGTATTCCAAATCTTAATGCTTTTCACATAGGCGCCATTGATCTGTGAAACTAAGCCTATTAACATCCATCAGATTGTGGCTTACCAGAGAAATGGCTGTGTGAAGACCATGAATGAAACTCGTGGACCAGAAACAGTGAAAGGGTTTCAGCACCACATACCCGTACAAGTGGAGCAAGAAGAAAGTCCAGTGGAGAATCACACTAAGAAATCCAACAGTAAAGACCACTGCACTATTGAAATAAATGAACTAGAAACAAATGTGTAACTGCTACACTCAGTGGTATCTCATACCCCAGTGACCTGATACCCAATCTCTACCTCACAGCTGGAAGAGGGACTCTTTGCCTTGAACAGGAAAATGTGGAATTATCACCACCCTGCTTGTACTGGAGCTAGGAGACCAGCTGTGAACGTCAGGAAAGACACACAGCTTGCAAGAGACATGGGCTTCTTTAGGTGGAAGATTTTAATACTGAAAAATTTACTAATGGACGACTACTGTTTTATTCTGCACTCATTTCACTCCAATGTAGTATTTGACACTCCTTTGGCTTTTTCTTTTTTAAAGTTTTTTTTATTTGACCCTTTTTGATTTTCTAACCAAAGCCTTTTTTGTGAATCTCAGTAACTATGAACACTGTATTTATGTAGACCTTTTGCTATGTGAAAATGTTTCACCAAAACTGCTAAAGATACTAATTGTGTCTGATGTTCACTAAGTAGAGAGTTTGTGCTTAGTTTTAGAAGAGCAGTAAGAAGATCGCACTGATTTCCTGATCTCAAAGGGTTACATATATTACTAAATAACACTTCAAGCAGAGGTGAAGCAAAGCATGCGTTTTTGCAAGAAAGCGCATTAAGGTAATTCTGATGGGCAGCCTTCAGAGACAGGCATTCAAGTGTGATATATAACACAAAGAATTCCTAGGTCACTGCAGAGTACAGTTCGCCTTCCAAGTGCCAGATTTATTAACCTTTTTTAAACTAATTCCTCAGTAGAGTCAGTACCATGCACATGCAGTCACAGAGGCAATGTGGTCCCTAATCCATAAGCACTGGTGCTAATGTGCCCTCTCCTGTAATCTGTAGGCTGTTCTACTGTAAATATGTATAAACCCAAAGCTCAAGCTCGTGAACCATGCACTTCATCCTAAGGGCAGACTGAACACAAACTGGAAACCAATGATGCCAAGTAATATTGGGATTTTGTGAGGAGTTAGCTGTGGGAACTGGCCTGTTTCTCATAATTCAGTGGTTGATCTACATTGACAGTTACTCCCTTTCCACTGTCTACTGAATCTTACAGTTACAATAAAATCTGCTGAGTATGTTTCCAATGTTTGTTGTAGAGAACATTTTTAATAAATCTGCCATTTAAAAATGGAGTGTCTGTGCGCTTCTACTATTAGTGTCTTCTTATTTCTCTGCCAACATGGAGAGTGGAAGTGAGGAGACCTTTTGAAAAGTTGGGATTTGATCCAGAGATTACATACTAGTTCATACCAATACATATTATATTTAGCTACTTGTGGCATATCAGTTTCAGATAACACGTGCCTGGTACTATAATATATTCCTTTCATCTTTAGTGAAAAAAAAAATCCAGTCAAAAAGGACATTTTCTGCACTCACCAAAAGCAGAAGTGCTTCATACACATGATTAATAGTTTTCCTGGGATGTGCATATTCACCTCTTCTTTGAGGGCTCCTCTTCAGACTATTTCTTTTGTCATACACTAATTAGTTGCCTCAGAAGGCTATGGTACAGGTAGTTTAAATATCAAATGGTAAAGCCAGAAAGAACAAGCATACATCTTATTTGCCTATAATTCCTCAGAAATGTTGTATTAATTTGAAAATACATACAGTTGGTAACTATTTTCCTGATTTGATCCTAGAGTGGAAGAAACAAACACAGAATACAAAGAATAGGGAAGAACTGAAATTATTCAGAACAATTTGCTCCTGAACAAGTCCTGTAATGGACCTGCTTTACAGAGTGCAGTTAAAATGAATGATCTGGGAGAGCTGAGGCTGGTCTGTGCCCCTCTGAACAGGCAGAAGTACTAGCTGACAAACACAGCATCTGATACTTTCATCTCAGCAGCACTGTCAGCTCCAGGAAGTCCCCTTCCTCTTTCCCCAGCTGTCCATTCCTCCCTGTGCTGCCTCCCCTCCTCTCCCAGCTGTACAGACCCAGTTATTTATGAGGCCAGACGAAGAATCAGATGAGAAGTATTTTTAATTCAAACCAGTTCGCATATGTTTTTAGCACAGTCCTAACAAACAGTTGTGTCAACACAAGTGAAGGGGTGACGCAGGGACAAGAACAAGCAGCCAGGGATGAAACAGCCTAAAGTGCATGTGGAGAAGGCAGGACCTCTGCATGCTGACTTTGCCAGCAAAGAGAACATAACATAAAGTTTTAACTTCACACAGTCAATTACAGCTATGCGAAGTGATAGTAAAATCCTGCCAGTCATCTGTCACTTTACAATCACTTTGCATAGATGAAAATAATGAAGAAAGAAGCCAAGTAGATCCAAGATTTGGAAAGGGTAGTCCCAAACTAAGTGGTTTTGGATGAGTCTGCCCACACACCATGCCCAGGTGCCATGGTCTTCCAAGCAGAAAGTGCTGCAGGCCTTACCACCACCTTCTTCTCCAGCCAGCTACAACTTTTGGCTAGCTACAAAGTGAAAATCCTTTTGCTTGCTTGCCTGAGAGAGCTTACTTAGTCTGACACACTTCAGCTTAGTTGTGTCTCAAGAGGTCTAAGCCAACTCCAGTGCTAAGGAGAACTTCAGATGAGATAAAGCATCAGAGACCAGAAGAAGCAACTGGTTGAGCTACACAAGTCCTACACAATAAAGGAAACCATAGTTTTGCCCTATACACTCTGGCAAGTAGGGAATGCGGAAGTCTCATGTGTGAAGGCATATTTGTATGGAATCAAGAGGCTGTTTTAAAATCAGCCTTCTGCATCCAAATCCTATTCATAGACCTTTCAATTTTGCTTTGCAAATTTGAAATGCATTATTTTTTTTTTACATTATATTGTTCGGATCTTTAAAACTTGGGTTTCATACCAATGTATGCCTCCCATTCACCCTAAAAATTACACCAACCATAACTTACCATTATCTTTTTGAGTCACTGTCTCCTGTAGTTTGGAGCATTTGGTGTCTTAAGCTTTGCTTTTACAAACTCTTTTTGCGGCAAATTTATTTTCTGTTGATGTTGTCTCAGGCCTTGCACCACAGCAGCAGCTGCAATGTGAACCAGCTGGGAGAAAGGCAGTGGTCCAGTTTCTCACCTGACCTTTATCATTTGTAGTATCAAATACAGCTAACTAGAGGCCTACAGCACTTTAGTTCTTTGTTCTGGTAAATATGCGTTGTTTAGTGTAGTGTGACCTTAACTGGAACATCTGACTGTTACTACAGTCATGCTGTACTAAGAACACAAGACACCACTTTAACTGTGGGGAGGTAAACACTGAAGTTAAAATAATGTTTAGCTATCTTCTGTGTCTCATGGTGTTTGTTGTCAAGCAGCTTGACACACGGTACAATTAGGCTAGCAGTAGGTTCCATATCATATTTGCATGTATGGATTCATTAACTTTTTCCAGCTATAATCACTCTTCCTTCCAATAAAAATAATGAAGCTGTTGATTATTGAGTTAGAGTGCAAGCTTTGTGTGGGTAAATATGTTTCTCCTACTCTCAGAGCATAAAAACAAACATGTGACCTTTATAGTCTCAAAACTTTTATATTAAAAAAATCAATCAACCAGTCAACCACTAATTACAACATTTTGCATGGAATACTTTCAAGTATATGCGGAAAGAACATACTTCTTAACTGGCAACATTCAACCCTATTTTGAAGTTGCTTCCCCCTGCTAAAAAGCAAGGGAACTCAGCCAATTTAAGTATACTCAAGACACACTAGGAGAGAGTGTTGAGGAGGGAGAGAAGATAATTAAGAAGGGTGGTATACTGTATACAGCTATGGAAGAA
Organism: Egretta garzetta; assembly: GCF_000687185.1. Lineage (NCBI taxonomy): Eukaryota > Metazoa > Chordata > Aves > Pelecaniformes > Ardeidae > Egretta > Egretta garzetta. The sequence goes on along the minus strand of NW_009260594.1, from coordinate 894,309 downwards.
ATAATTTGGGAAGTAACCCAAATTAACACATACTTATCAGACACAGTCATTTTATGCTGCTTAATTTGCAACTGCATTGCTCTAGAGATTCTACTGAGAAGAAATAAGCCACTGCAGATTGTTGTGGCCTAAAACATTATTAAAGACATCTTAAAACAGGTTCTTGAGGATTTTGCTAATGCCAAGGAAGTTTTGAAGTGTTTAATTGCTGTAATAAATCCCTGTGCAAGAATTAGAGCTGGGAGAAAGAGACACAACCAGGGCACTTAGCATCCCACTAACTCCCAAGAGCTTTTGGCTGTCAACCCAAATACAGAAGTTTATGGAACTAATACAGTTACTCATATTCTCAGCTAGTCTTAATTGATGTCACTTAAATGACTTAATTTCAGCTAAGCTTATTTGTGCCACCTGAATATGTATCCCAACATACAAATAAGATGATCTAAATAATTAGCTGAAACATTAAATTGTAGACCCCCTCCACGCTATACTAGCAATTCTAAGGCACTTAGAAAATACAGTAACTCTGTAACATCACCATTAGATGAGCTCTCTCTTTCAATTCTACAACAAGCATTAATTTTAGTCCCTTTTTAACAACAGTGAACTGATTTGTAATACTTTCAGAGCAGATGGAAAGCTTCATCTTCAAGCCAGATGGATAGTCTTGGAAATGACCTCAGTCCTTTCTGTGCTTTTCATAAAAATGAGTAACTACTAGCAGAAGGTGGTTGATGTGTGCAAGCAAAATGTGTAACCTGGGAAATGAATCGAATCTGGAAAACTCAGGCTGCCTTTGATCTTGCCCAATGCTAAATACCCCTGTGACTGTGTCTCTACTGAACGACCAGGTGCATTTTCACATCAAGACAGCTATCTTTCATTACAGTCACTGTGGCAATGAGGAATTACTGGTTTTCCTCTCCAGGCATTAAGCTGTCTGAGATCACAGCCCTCCAACTGAGGACTAAATACAGTGAGGAGAGAAAGCAAGGTAGGTTTTTCCACAGGGATGCTACTGCTGCCCATCTTGCATTGGAGGAGCACATCTTTTTGCAATCATAATGACTGGAAAATATCTGACTTTGCTACATTTGAAAAAGAGGCCACAGAATAGACAAATATAATGCATCCATTCACTAAGGGCCAAGCTGCAAATGAAATACATGTATTAAGTTTCTCGCTTTAGCCCATGATTTTCCATACAAGGAGGCAATATATGCTCAAAATTACATTCCTCACTAACTAATTTGGAGCATACTCATTGATACTTCTGGAATTTATAAGAGGGTTTGTCCCACAAAACCCCAAATGGATGAGATCAATAGAACAGGAAGGGTGGTCACTGCTTAAGTTCAGTTCATTATTCACTATCTCAGACTTCTCGTGATCTCATGGTCAAGTGACCACAAGAATGCAGGGTTTGCTTCCCATCTATAAGCAGCCAAAAAGTAGTTTTCTAATTCAACAGGGTGTTGCATGGTAAGGATAAATCAGATGAAGACTGAGACAGTTACATAACACATTAAAGGGTACTCATATGATTACCTTGGATTAGCCACTTCCATCTCTTTGGAGGCTCAGGATCACTACCCAAAATATTCACAGGAATTGCCAGACTCCTGTTTCAAGTGAAAAAACCTCAGATTCGATCATTTATAAAGTAGCAACAGTTACATCTCCATAGCCTAGAAGATGATATATGGGAATGGATTTGGCACAGCTGAGACTTTTGGCAGATATGTGCCACAGGATATTTCAGATATTTTACAGGCTGTCAAAGTAAAATCATAGCAGTCTGTTACTGAGAGAGTGTTATTTTGGGGAAGGAATAAAGAAGGCTTCGGGGAAGACAAGATGGTGAGTATTGCTAGGTGAAGAGGAATAGTGTTTAATCACTTCTCCTGCAATAGAGTCAAACCTCCTTTCCTTGTTGGCTCCAAGATGAGAGGCTACCAACAGTTGGAGATGTAGGGATGGAGAAAGCCACTCCTTTCCTTGCAAAGCTTCTGCTTGCAGACAGCCACAAAGACAAAGCAGACAGGTCTGCACGTGTCCACAAGCATTTGTGACTCACTGGTCACCGCTTCACAGCTAATTTTTGGCTTCATCTCACTCACTGAAAACTATTGGAACAGAATATGCAGTTAATGGAACAACTCTTTTCCTTCTCCTACTTGTAATACGATGAAAACTTACTTGTACTCCCACAAAGAGGTCCTTCCTTCCAAAATAGCATAGAGCATTCAGTATAGCACAAGAACAAGCAAATATTGTTGCTGAAGTGTTTTCAATTAAGTCATTACAAAACCCTCAACTTCTCATGCCACTGGGAATTACAGATGTGCTGAGGGTAGGTCACAGTTCTGCTTTTCAGGTTCCATCATAGGAGCTTTTCTTCTGTAAGGTACAGAGTTCTGCATCTGTTGCTTTAAAAGCAGCCATCATTCATCACAAAGAGGAATCTGCATTTCATTTAGGAATTAAACATATGCTTGTATGTGTCTGCACACAACACTAGCTGAAAGCCAGGATTTGACCCACCACATGAAACTTACTGTAGTTAATTGTTGCTTTTGAACTTTCCTAATAAGGATATAATTCTCTAGCTGGTTTTTTTTTTCCCCCAAAGAAGGGTATTTTAATAAGATGGAAAAAGCAGGGGAAGCAAAACAAGAAGTGTTTTATGTTCACAGATATCTCACATTACATCTGCTACAAATACTGTATGGGCTAGATGGCAAAACCAAAAGAAAAACAAGACCGACCTTGAGATGTTTCATTATGATTTCATTGCTTCTAGTGGTTTTATTGGGTTTTACCACTAGGCTATTAAAAACATGTGGAAATTATACAGAACTAAGTCAAACTGAGGATTTTCAACCCTAATCTTCCATCTTCTTTTCCATTTAATACTTTAAATAGTTCTTTTGTATTTCATGATTTTTCTTGCAAACAAATTTGAAGTACAGAGATTTGGATAGTCTCTATTTTATTGATGGTTTAATCAGTAAGTGTATGATCTTTGTTTCAGAATAAATCATCCAATCTTCTGGGTTTTTTTTAATAGAAGAAAGCATTTCTCTGACATGAAATCCTTCCTAACCAAATATCCGGGGAGGGAGGAATCAGAATGGACAGGAGGGTATCAGTCCAGCACTGTGGTTGGAGCTAGCTCTAGCAGAAAGTTTGGAAAGGAAGTCTCAAAACTCTCAGATGGAGAGAATTTCCACTGTGACTGCCCATACTCAGTTGTTGTTTTCTCACTGGTGGTGTGCACAGGACTGTTGTACAGCTCCATACCGAACTTTTTACGCAAGTAATCTGCAGCTCTCCAGAGTAAATTTCACAAAAGGTATTAGAGACTATCTGCATCCCAGATGTTTTGTTCGTCCCCTCTCTGTAAAGTAGGTGGGAACAATGTGGAAGACTCACTTTGCGTGTTCCTGCTTGATTTGGCATTGGAAGATTCACTTTGGTTCTTCTGACCTGCTTTACAGAGCCAGTAGGAACAATAAAAGTGAGACTTGCAGTGCCAAATCTTATAAGCTGTGGATGATGAGGGTGCCTCATGGTGCAGCAGCTCTACTGTCTTCAGCACATCGGTAAAGTGCTTTGGGTTTTATCCCACTGCTGCGTTTGAATTAAACAGACCTGAAACAGAGGTCCACCACAAAGAAGGGAAGAGACCTAGAGTGCTATATAAGTAATCAAAGTTAATTTTAATCCTGTATCAAATATATATCCTAAGTAAAGGTTTTTTAAAGCTGATTTCTTTTATGATTGTAAACAAACATAGAATTATATCCTAAGCAATAAAAGCATAAGACTCATTCATTTCTTGTCTGCAACCGGAGCTGAGAATACTGCAGATCAATCTGAATTTTTATGGGAAGCAACGTTCTTGACAGTATGATAATCATATGCTAAAAACAGATTCTGGAACTACCATGGGGAAAACCTGAGATAGACTGTACAACTGTGCATTAAACCAGCCTTTGCCTGATTCAAAACTGTTTAAAGAAGGACTTTATTGATGGACTGTTTAATGTCCTTGGATACTACTGAAGAATTTTTATGGAAACACTTTGTATACTGAATTATTAGAACACATTTATCATCCACTGCCTCCACATATATCTCACAGCTGGCTGACTTTACGATAGCAGTATGAATCAGAGCTACAGGGCACACCAATATTTTCCTCACTAAAGGAAATGGAGTTCTTTAGGGAATTTACTCACTGTTCTTATATTAGCAACATTATAAAGCAAATACAATGATCTCCATAAATTAATCCCATTAGAGAAGGAAATATCTTGAAAAAACAAGGCTAAATTCATATTATATAAAGCTCTACATATGTTTAAGTTTTTAGGACAACTATTCCCAAACTCAGGGAGAAAGACTCGCCAATATTACAGTATAGAGTGAAATCAATTAATAGGATATCAGACTAGATCATAGAAGCTTTCCAAAGGACTTCTTCCCTCAAAAATATTATTTGTGAAATATGTCTTCATTCTTATTACTTTTTTATAAGCAAAATTTGTAAAAATGTTAGTGGGCTCAGTCAACATGGTGACAAACAGCATTGTAAACTAAGTTCTTATTGACCATCAGGAACTACTGTCAAAAGAGAACAAATGTGAAGTTTTGATCAGACCCCTCCTGACTCCCCTCTCTGCAAAGACCGCTGAGGAGCAGAAGAAATCGCAGTTGGGTCCCAGGGAGGAGGACACTTCCCGTTCTCATCCACCTTGTTAAGGCAGGTCTGTAGCCCCACTTCTAACTTCTGCTACTCCAGTTCCTCAGCCTTTTCAGGAAGAAGTCTCCTCTATCCTTCTTGCAAAGCAGCAGAAGAGGAGGAGGGGGCTTGTACTACAGATGCCTTAGGAGCAGGGCTGCCAGACCAACTCTTCAGCACCTGCAGAAGTTGGAGGATCCTTTCCCCAACAGCCCTTTTAATGGACAATCCTGTAGTGTTTATGGAAGGGAACTAATGAGCATAATCTCCAAGTCCCCAAAGCTCAAACATACAGCAGATCTTCACCCCGGAGTGGCTGTCTGACCCAGAGCCGGCTGTGAGGAGGGTGGTTGGCAACTCTCCCCAAGGGAGCACTTTGCAGCCTTCCTCCTGCCCCACCACATCGCAGTTCAAATTTGGTCAAAAGTTTTCCTTTGGAGGTTTTTTTTGTTCTTTCTTAACTCATTTTTCCTTAGAAGAGTATCTCCTTACTGTATAAAGCACCCCCTTTTCATTAAAAACAACATTTAAACCCCAAACACCATGGCATGGTGTGGTGGGGCCTTTGAGCCTCCTCACCACACCACAAAGGTACTTCACCCCTCAACCCCTCCCAGCCCCTCACCCTGCCTCCCTCCCTGGCAGCATGGCCACTGGCGTCCCCCACAACTCACCCTTCCTGCCAGCCAAGGCTGGAGACATCCAGTCACTCACGAGGTCCTGCTGTCCCTCTCAGAGGGAAGGCCTCGGCCTCGTGCCACCTCCCTCCCCACAGACAAGCCACCATGGCTGGGGCCTCTCCTCTCCTCATAGCAGGTGGAACGTCGCCAGCTCCTTTGTAGGGCCTTTTTGCCTGTTTGGGGCAGGAGAAGCCCTCCACTTCTATCAGCGTGGGGAGCAGAGGGAAACAGGCTCGTGGATCCAGGGATCCTCAGCACCTCAGCACAGGCCCTGCGGCCCTTCCCGCCACCCAGGGATGTAAAAGGGGCCATAACCCCCTTGTGGGGAGATAAAACCTCTGGGGTATATACAATTATCCTTGGCCTTTTTTCCCAGAAGCCCCCAGATAACAAGCCCCTGGGATTACCTGACAGGGGAGCGGTGCAGGGCAGGAGGAGAGGGCATGCAGAAGCGGGAGCGGGAAGGGAGCAGGCGCTGGGTGCCCCAGTCCTCGGGAGGGGACACAAGGAGGAGCCTGAAGGAATGGGGACAAGGAGCTGCAGAGCAGCCTGTCCACATTGCAGCCACAGCCAGGCTACATGCCCACCGTCTGATATAAAAGCTCATTATCCAGGGGCTATTTTTGGCGCCCACTGAGTCCTTGATAGCTCACATGCTGCATTTTTACTCCTGTTGCTGTGAAATATCGTATCCAATCTCAGAAAAATCCCATTTCCCCCCCATTTTGTGCAGTATCCTCTGTAATGAGGAAACATGGCCTTTAAAAGAAAATCAGCAAATACACTCAGGCCTCAGTTTGCATACAGGCCACGCATGAATAATAAGCATGTGCAAATGCATATTTGGGAATAAAGGTGCCAACTGAATGTTTTAGACTTGAAGTTTTCACTATCCATACATCTATCTCAGCCTCAAAAACCTTCTATTCTTCTCTTTTCCAAATTCAGGGCATTCACAAGAAGAAAGTTACATGAAAACAATTGTCTTCTCTCTTTCTCACCCAATTTGTGGCCTAAGGCAAGGCCAATGTCCCAACTCTTGTAATTTTCACTAAAGGAAATAATAAAGTTAGACCCTGTTCCTGGGTCCTGCTCCACCCAAGGTCTGGGTTGGATCTTTGGATTACAGGTACCACTCACAGCTAAAAAAATATGTGGGCTTAGTCCCATGGACTCCTGATTCTTCCTTATCATGTCTAATGGAGCCTCTTATTCCTTTGAAAGAAAGAAACAAACTATCATTTTGGTTTGACAGTTTTATGTCCAATGTCATAGGTGCTGATGATACTAGATAAGCAAGAAATCAAGCCTATGATTCTGCCTCATCAATCTCTCACGTGACAATCAAAAGACATCCCTTTTGGGGGCAGTTGAGGCTTTTACTGAGGGGAAGTGGTGGGTTTGGTTTTGGGTTTTTTGCTGCTGAGAAACATTGTCCCCTTTACAGGACAGATTCAGTGTGCAATTATTTTGAAATAAACTTGGGAAAGGGTTTCCTAACTCTGCTTGGTTCTACAGGATATGCTGCTTCAACTGTAGGTGGGTCTCCTTTGGCAAAGAAGTTTAAGAGTCTATGTATCATCCAGAAATTTTGGGCCTGATTCTACAAGGTGCTAAAATGTACCTTCACTCCCACATCACCACATCAGACTCCTAAGGGATTCAAAAGGAATCTGGGGCACCTGACTTCTCACACTGTAAGGGACCAAAGTTTAAAGATGATCAAACATTTCTCAAAAAAACTGTACAGATCTGCATATTCTCAGTTTGTTCAGGAGTATAATAAATTGGTCTGTTTCATCAAAGGCTTGCAAAACTTCCACCGGGGTTTGCTGGAGATAGCTAATTGATTTGAGCTATATTCTGTAGACATTTTACACAGAAATCTATCCCAAAAGTCAGCTGGAAGGCTATTTGATTGCTCAGCTGTATAGTTGATACTCAGAAATGTGGGGATTTTTTCAATTTTTAGGGCCAAGCTTTTTTTTTTTTCCAGGAAGCAGTCTTTCCTTCTATGATTCATGATCATGTTGAATTGTCTAAGGTAGGAAATATCAGCTTGAAATTACTGTCATGTGCTATGGGAACCCAAAGGGAGAGTGTGGAACTAGATCTTCTCCAGCAGGAAAAACAGATGGTAAAAAATTAAGCCAACCATGTTTCCAAGTAAATCCTGGAATGCAGTATGCAAAACAACACGTGTTCAATCAGAAATCCTCAAAAGAAAAGATCATTTCCTCAAGCAGATTAGCTACCTCAGATGAAGGGCATTATAATCAAATAAGCAGCTTGCCATCCAGGAACCTCTGTAAGTCATGTTTTCCTTGGTTTCCTTATTTTCTGTGATTTCAACAGGAGCTGAGAATACTCAACACTGTAAAACGGGCTTTGAGTATGATGACAGGCACTGTCTCCAGACTTGAACTAAACAAAGACATTTCTCTTGATGCTTACCAGTTTTCTCCTAAACCAGCCCACACTCATGTATCTCTTTTGCATCATTAGTCTCACTTCTGCCTCTTATTGTGAATGATACATAGTATGTGAAAAATTCTACCACATATATTAAACTGTATACTGTTACTCAGTCTTCTGGACATACCTTCAGAGACATTCACACAACTGCCACACGGGCAAACAACAGGTAGGCAGAAACTTTACCAAAGATCTAGAAGGCAGACATACAGATTTTTTTATATATATTCACAAGAGCAATTGTTTTATCTTAAAACCTTTCTAAAACAGGCATATACTGCAGGCTTTGGCAGTAGAGATATAATATTACGGGATCCAGCCTTACTTTGTTTTTCTCATCCAAATATACACATTGTTATAACAGACGAATAGTTGCATCCAGAATTATTACTGCTGCTTGATGACCAAAATGCCTCACATACTGCTCCACACATGAAGCTACTGCAAATATCTATCTCACCTGATCAACTATAGCTTCTTTGGGGTGGAGGAAAAGAAAAGAAGCGCATACATGGTTCACTTAAAATGCAGTGACAAAAACAGCATTTGAAGGCATGTGTTCAAAACAGTCCCATATTGTTATTACAGATGGAAACAGTGCAGGAAGAGAAACAGAAGAAACAAAAGCCAGCTTTTGTGAGTTCCAGAGCAATCCCTTATGATCCAGGGTCTTGTATAAGATGATTTGGAAGCTTTGGAAAGGCATTCAGGGTCTCTCCCTGAATAAGGCACTGTAACACGCTCTCTTCCATGAGCCTGGCCCAGTGCCATAACAGCTTCTGCGTAATTCATTGCACGTTTTGCTAAGAGTTCTCTGTATATCTATATAGATATATATACACATAGACATATATGTAATTTTCCATATGCTTTCCTGCAAAACATCAGAAAAACAAAATCAATTACATAATGGAATAGAGAATCCAGAATATGCTAAACTTAGTACCTGCTGACATGTCACACGTGCCCCAAACTAAACTAGAGATGTGTTGATTCGGAAGTTATATGTACTCTAAATCTGCAGATGTAAATTATTTCTTCTCTCACAAAGTTTTCATATAGCCCAGCAAGGAGGTCTAATGTTTGACTTTCCAAGTAGCTTCTACCCTTTTCAAGCCCCATCATCTTTTCAGCATATTAGCACTATTCCTAGCACTTCCTTGGGTCATTCTCCGTGACAAAATGTTGATTTGGGACAAAACTAAACATTTTTTTTTCAAGTCTTAGAGTTTAGATCTCCAAAAGTAGAGGGTAGTGTCTTGAACCTCATCATCTTTCAATATAAATGCTTAAGAGATGCATAAAGCAGATCCCTATTCTTCTTTTGGAAAAATGCATATTCTTCAAACATCATTCTCCCTTCATCTTTCCTTCTGCAGCTGAAAAAAGAGGTTCAACTAGAGAGATCAAGTGGCTGGCCAGATTGTTTATGGAACACTGAGATCTTAATCTGAAGATTACCAGCCTGGAATCAAAGTCAGCAGCAATCATAACCTGTAACTGGCCAGAGGCCTTACAGTGAATGTGGGTGAAGTAAGCAATGAACCCTCACCAAGACTTATCAGTAGCAAAAGCATGGGCTGTTGTGAGAACTGGCTATCCTGGACCAGGCATCAATCCAGTCCTGCATACCATCTCCAAAAGTGACCTGAAGCAGATATTCTTTCCATAAAAAATATGCCAAGTGTAGTATTATCTTCCCACTCCAACTGGTCAGTGATTTAAGGACTGCTTGTGCTAGAGGTCATAACCTTAATGCCATGTTCAACAGACACCTAGGGGGTCTATCTTTCTTTAATTTGTCTAGGTTTTTTAATCCATTTTCATCTCACACAGTCTTCTGCATCAGTAAGCTTCACAATTCATTCTTTGTTTTCCTTTTCAGACAGTTGCTTAAAAATTTCATGAAATACCTTTTCATTTTCTCTTATCAGAACTAGTAAATAATGACCTTCATATTAACCTATTGTGTCTGCTGTGGCCATAAGCAGAAGCCACTGCCTCTGATAAAACACAGATATATACTGACTCTTTCATTTTACAAAATAATGTATTTTCAACCCTTTTTGATTCGGCAATTCCTAGTCATACTTTAGTGAAAGTCTTTGAGTCTAGGGCTCGGACACCCACTTGTTATGTTTCAACCATACTTATAAATTGGAATTTTTTACACAAGAATCTGAAAACCAGGTCCTTGATTTAACTAAACTACAGTTGTTACCTCCCACATGATGTGCTTGTGTGAGTTGACATTTTATCTCAGTTCTTCTTCCTCTTCCTCATCTTCTATTTCCTCTTCTGAGTCATCCTTATTCTTTGAACTGTTGCTGAATTCAAGGTTTCCTTCAATATCCAGTACCTGTAAGTGCTTTAGGTTTTGGAAGGTACTTTCCTTCAGTGCTCCAACTGCAATCTTATTAAACCTTTAAACAAACAAGCAAAAAGGCTTTCCTGTTAAAATAAGCCCATTTTTATATGCAGCACAGAAATGAAGAGACTAGGAGGAAACCATTCTGTAGAGTTACTCTGACCCAAGGTACTCTAATTTACACTGACTCGCAACAGCACTCCAAGAGTACTGACTCCTCTGGATGGAAAAAAGAAGGGAAAACAGGTACTGATCAGCAAGCAGGCAAATGCAGTGACTGAACAAATTTTGCTCACAGCACTCTGTATCATCACAAAGGACCCTGCAGGAAAATACTGAGAAACATTAAGTATCTCCCATTGATTTCAAGTTCACTGACCAACTGTTCGAAAAACTCCTACTTTTCTCTGCCCCAGGCTCTTCTCCCTTCTATACTTGTATTTTGCAAGGAAAAAAAATCATAATATTGGAATTCCTCCCCCAGAAATTCTTTCTCTTGGTATTCTGCTTTCTCCTTCCCAGAGAGGAAAGGTATCTGCTCCACAGCCCACATTTCAAATTGCTTTTTCATGAGATTCTGTGTCTCCCCTTGGTAGTTTAATTCTTCTCCCACAGAACTCAAAACACTGGTACAAAGTATCCCTTTAGAAACAAAGCAACATGCAATATTTTTTCATCTGTTATTTGGGTTTGTAAGAAAGTAAATAAACTAATCTGCTATTTAAGAACCTCTCATATATACTGCTTGGTCTGTTACTTTTGAACATTCTTAAAATCACATTCTGCCTAATATTCCAGATGTATATTATTGTTGCACAGCATTGCAGTGATTAATAGCCTTCCATTAAGAAACACAATTTAGCTGGGGTGGAGCTGCCTCCTAAATATGTTAGCAAAACAGTTTTGCAAATTCCTTTTTTCTTTTTATATAGAAATATAGAATGTGGTACGTGGTTTTTGGTTTGCATCCAAGCATTCACTAAAATCTCATAAATGTGAGCAGCTGAATAGACAGACTGCTCTAATTTACACCAGACTTTGTAATTTTATTTGCTTGGTATGGAATCATTCATCCAAAAAGGTATGATTCAGAACTATTCAGAACTACAGCACAGTTTATTTGCATACAGACAAAACAAGGCCTTATTTAGTCTCATGCAGCAGGCAGCCTAGGCTTTTTGAACACATCCATGGGATCAGCTTAATCAAATATTCTGTAAGATTTAATAAATTACTTCTAAGCAATATTTTCAATAATGATCCACCAGATTAAAATTTAATATATTACTGGGCCAGATTCTTTCTCCACTTCTTGTGGTATAAAACTTCACTTAAATCAGTTACAATACTGTGACTTCACATTATATGTAAAAAAGGTCAGTGTCTGTCACCTATAAAAACAAGGTCCTCATCCACCTGACAGAGTAGGAAAAAAACCAGAAAAACATTCTATAGTTGCATAACTGTCGCAGTTGTGACTTGTCATCTCTTTCTGACAAAACTATCAAGGGAATGAGCACAACTTCAAGATTAGCCATACCGGCCTCACTAGAGGGGGGGTGAGGGTGTGTGTCAAAATCCAGGGCTAACAGACACAGGCGAAACTGTAGTCCTACAAGTGGACTGTAAACTATTAGCTCACAGCTGTATATTGGAATATGACATTAATTTCCCAGAATTTCTAACATGTCTTATACATTCTAGTAAGCACAAAAAGGACAACTCTCCAAACAGAACATATTATGCGTATCCATGTCTTTTCTGAGCAGGCAGACATAGTTTCATCATACACTGCTATAAAACATTATTTAGGAAGTTAGGAATTTAAATACTTTCTAAAAAGTAACCAATTATAAAGTAGATAAAGAAGAAAAAGTCTTGCGTGTTGAAGTGGAAATTTGACCTTACCTGAGGTAAATCCCCTTTATTTTGGGTGTGGATTCAAAAGCATTCTCTAAAACCGTTGTGATCTTGTTGTTCTGAAGATACAGATATTCTAGAGATTCCGGCAGGCCTGATGGGATAGAAGTTAGCTGGTTGCCAGCCATGTCTAGTGACTGCATGGAAGAGACAACAAGGGGTCAAATAAATAATTGTATTTAAATATTAGCAGCAGTCCAAAAAGAGATTTAAGTTTGACAGCAAATAAGCTTCCAAAGGATGGCTGTACATGCACACTCCTCGCCCCGTTTTGGAAATTTATCCACTGTTTTTATATATATACACACATACACACAAGCCTATAAAAATACATATCTATATGTATGCACTTGTAAAAAACTTAGTATGGTGACAGTGCAGAAGTGAGATGTTTATGCAAAGCTTATCCAGATTTGTTGTGTTTGAAAATCATCTGGAAATGGGCTTTATTTTTCAGATGGTACTTTAGTGAGTCTGCTTCAGATCCTCTCCCTTCTAGTGAGGTCAGGAAAAAGATAAACACTGTGTGTACAATGGAAACTGCAAATTGCCAGCCATGCAGAAAGGTTCAGTTTGCATTCATGGTAAAAAACTGAAGTGATATTTACAGTAGTATAAACTAATTTACTTAACCTCTAATTTGCACCAAGGTAGGTGTGGCCATGACAATTCTGCTCTCTTACATTTAGCATCATGATTTCACATGAGACATCATACTGTTCTGTTTAGGAATCCAAACATTTCTTTATCTCTGTCCCTAGGCTTTAGCCCATGCCTGCTTAAAGTGAATTAAAAGCAGACTGTGACTCAAATATGCATGGGAATTCCTTGGTTGCTGCTACTGCAAACACTTCACTAGCTAAGGTTACATTAGTTAGACTGATATGTAAAAATACATGGTCCTAACATGGACCAAGGTATGGAGATATCAGGACTAAAGGCCATGATCATTTCTCAGATGAATTTCAAGGAAGGAAATGGATCAAAGTGGTTTTTTATCCTGTATTGTGCATTTGGAATGGCAGTGTTAGGTTAACAGTTGGACTTGATGATCTCAAAGGTCTTTTCCAACCTAAACAATTCTATGACTATGATTCTATGATACAATTTTCACAGCACCAAGCTGACATACTAGTTACACAGTATTCAGAGCTACACTTCTGCAAATTATTGTCATGTTTTCAGTGGGTTTATTCTCCACATAATCCCAGTCTGGCAAACAATTATGTAAATGTCTAGCTTTGCAATTGCAGATAGTCTTCAGTGATTTCCATGGAAACAGTGTGGACTGAAGCGTGTGCCAAGTACATGCATGATCAGGATCTTATGTGATGGTTATTTGTCAAATCCACTCTAGTGCACCAATTCATAAACCAATTGCACAGTTAAGCCCTTAATGATAAAAAAGATTCATATATCCTATCATGGCAATAATTAACAAGTAGTAATGCTGTTCCAGAAAAAAAAGCAACAGCTAAAAATATACCCTTAGCCTAACAAAATTTTAAGTATGTGCTATTATCTTAACCTTGTTTAACATGAACTGCAGGGTAGGTACAACTAAAGGGCCAATATTTGATTCAGCAAAATGTTTCTGTGGCTTGACATTGACTACAAGGGAGTGACAGTAAAATAAAAGTAACGTGAAGTAGCTACGAATCAGGCTTTTCAAGAAGGAAAGCTTGTCATTCCAACCAATAAGTAAAGCTGGCTGATGGGTGTCATGACCCGTTTGTGTTTGAAAAAAAAACCTGAGGTGACAGTGCCTACATTTCATTAAGCTACTGCAGTGAAACAATTCCCATCTGTAATTTGCAACAGCATCTTCCTTCCAGACTACTTTCCATTTTAGGATTTGCATGCATGCACACACCTACACACCCACCTATCACCAAGGCACCAAACAAATGCAAAATGTAATAATAAAGCTATGGACCAAATCTGCAGCTGATGCAGACCAACAGCTCTACAGATACTGTTGCTGCATTGCTGATTTACATTAACTGAAAAACAATCTATTGTTTATTCCCAGAAACACCCAAAAGAGATATGTACACATAGATAAATGTTTGGATTGTCTGCAAACACACTGGGGGCCAGTGTAACATATGCTCCATGACCCTTATCCCTGATCTGCTCTGAGATGTACAAGCTTTGTCTGTAGCGACCTGACCATATGCATCATAGATGGCTGCCATATGACATAGGTAATACCTTTTACTGCAGGAAACGGGCTGTTGCCTAAAAGGAAATGTAGACAAATCCTTCAGCCAGTCTAACAATTCTGAAAGGTCTTTTTGCACAGCACAAATGCAATTGTTCCTGACTGCCTTATGGTTTGTGTTTAACTTTCTCCAACAATTAAGCAAATGAGAAGACTGCTGATTGAATCCAGACCTCCTAGCTGCTCTCCAGGTGCCTTAGCCAGCTGAGCTGCTAAATCCTGCAGCTTGGCCTGTCTGACTATAAGCTGATGTGGGGGCTTTGAGAATTAAGAGTGGTTTTGTTTATGCATTCCTTCCTCCTGCTGTCTCTCTTCAGAGCTGATTTTAAATCTTTTGGGAAACAAGCTATTTGAAAGGCATAATTTCAGTTTTAATGACAACATTCACTGATGTTTATCTGAAACTCTAGGACACCATTAGTGTTCAGAAACAAGATGTCTCTACATTTCCCAGAGTTAGCAGTACACAGTGGACCACCACCCTGGTCAGCAGTGGGAGTACCCACCTCTGGCACAACAGCACATCATTTCTACTCTAGAAACAACATGTAGCACTTACAGTGCAAGCCCAAAACATGAGGACCAAGCGCATCTAGTATTGGTGATATACAAATTGGCTTTGGCAGACAGACAAGGACATCAGCATTACTAAAACAATTAGAGAAGGTGATGTTTCTACCTGGAGACTGCTGAGTTCTCTCCATGCTCTTGAATAAATGGAATTTACTTTCAGTTTATTGTTGCTCAAATACAGTTCCCGCAGCTTTGTCATCCCAGACAAAGTCCCTCTTGGGATGATGCTTATCTCATTCTCCTTCAGCTTCAGAATCTGCAAGTTCTTTGGAAAGCCAAAGGGCACTGTGTGGAGATTGTTTCCAGAAAGATCCAAGGACTTCAGTTGCCTCAATTTACGGAAGGCCTCCCGATGGATCTGGGGACTTTTGAGCTTATTGTAGCTCAGGTTCAGCTCTTCAAGGAAGTAAGTGGTAGCAAAGTCATTCCTGTTAATCTCAGAGATCTGGTTATGAAGGATCATAAGTGTTTTCACTCGCCGGGGCAGCCCACTGGGAATCCTTTCCAGCATGTTGTTGTACAGGTGGACAGTGTGCAGCTTCTTTAAGCCGTGGAAGGCTAACGGGTGAATACCTCGGGCTTTTAATTTGTTATTGTGGAGCAGAAGGTACTCCAGGTTCTTAATTTGGGTCAGGACATCTCTGCCAATCACCTTAATTGCATTCTTCTCCAGGTGGAGGAGGACAATGTTTCGAGGTAAACCACTTGGAATTTGTGAGAGGTTATTGCTGGACAAATCCAGATATTCAAGACTAGACAATTTCCTTGGGAAAGCAGGGAAGAAAACACTCTTCATTTAGAATCTGCAAGGTGAAATGGTAACCAGCTTCCCCTATGATTTTACAATCTTTGCTTTAGAGTCTTAATGGCACAGTTCCCATTACTGCCCTTTTTTGTCTTGTGATATGACTGATGTGGACAGCAAAACAAGGAGCTCCCATACTGCCATTAGGGACTCGGACTAGGCACTGCCATTGCTCCCCAGACACACTAGCAAGAGAACCTGCTAGAGTCCACAGACATCCACACTGCCACTGGGCTGAGACCTGAGATAAGCTTTGCAGTCTACTGTTCTCTCCTTTGACACCACAGATAGCAACACATGAGCAATTTCAGTGAACAAATACCACAAGAAAGATGCCATGGGAGCACCATTAGAACACAGAATTTAGCTCTCTTTTTCCCAGAAACATAGCCTGAGCATGAGTAATTTCTGTCTCTCTAAAAGTGTATATTGAAACTAAAAAGCAGGCCTGCTTTTTAGATGATGAAATATTACTCTTATGAAAAGCTAATTCAGTGTCCTAGGCTGAGGTAGTGAACTTCTCCTGACCCTCCAGCGTTATGGAAGTGAGTCAGGGCTAGAGCTGCTTTGTGTAAGCTACTGAATCTGGATTCCACAGACTCAGTTGAAGCTAAAATAAATCCTCAGACCAGCCACTTATACCAACTGGATGTGGATCAATGGTATTATATGCCAGGACTGAGGAGCCCTCTATTCCCTTGTATTTCAAGTCAGTCTCTCAGTTCAAATGAGACTGTAATCTGCATGGCACTACATAACCCACTGCAGATGACTAGAAAGTTTTCAGGAAATGTGAGAACTAATGCCTTACAGACATTACTTACTGGTTACTACACTGCTGTTCACAGCTATCCAAGTATGCTCTGAATGAGCAAATATACTCTCTGGGTAAAGCACTTCATTGCTGCAAGCTGTAACACTTCCTCAGCTTGGGTACATCTCAATAACGCTGCGCTGTGCTGTACAGACAGTATTCATGAGAGCAAGGAGCAATATCCACCCCCACTGCTGACTGACTGGTGCCTTACCTATAGCCACTGTACTCTGATCATCAAAATCTTAACAGAAATTATATGTCCAACATGACCTGGAGGTGGACACAACACAGTTATGGCAAATTACTAAGGGGGGTTTCTGGGAGTGGGATGCGGAAAAGGAAAGCATAGTTTGATACAATTTCATGTCTGGAGATCATAAAAGTTTACAGAATTAAGTTATGGGCAGGCCAGATTATGTGATCTGGATTTTTGGGTAGAACAAGGGCAGTAATTAGCACAAAAAGAGACACAAATGTTAACTTCTTGAATTGCTGTGCCCCAGGCTAAATTTAGGACAGCCAAAGGCTATTTCAGTTGTACCAGTTTGTAGCAAAGCTTTTGCAGCCATCTGGCTATTGAGCAGCACCATTGCATCCCCTCCTACTCCTGCAATCCATCTGCACTGAGGTACAGCTGTGCCAGATGAATTCACAACTGCGTATCTGTGGCTGCTTTCAAATCACCTTCACAGAAACACAGAAGTGGCCTTAGCGAAGATGAAAGTCTGGCCTTAACTTCCAGTGAACTTTCCTTGAAACTGGAAAGTCCCAAGTAACCTCACTTTTGACTGGTTTGGAAGAACAGAGACCAGCTTTCAACATCGTTCTAGGTGGCCCTTTCCCAGAAGGCACTTAATACCTGGTGTGACCGGGTCTGTGGCAATCAGGGAGTGATGCAGTCTGATGTTCGGTGTTGTGGGTTTTGTATAAAAGTATCCTGCAGTGTGAATTCAAACCTCTCATTCAGACCTTTGCTTTTGAATGGCAGCATCTGAATCTAAGACTTTTCATATAGACTTAGCAGAGAAATGCAGCTTCTCATAAATATACTTTTTAAGATATAATTTTTTTAGTCAATATACTACTGTACCAGAAGAGACAGACAGACACAAACAGAGATGCAAACTACAGATCTAAATCTTACCAGAAAGTTTCATTGTCCATTCCTTCATTAGTCAAGTAGTTATTCTGTAAATACAGCTCCCGCAGACCTGTAAGTTCACTGAAGGCTCCTTTGGGAATCTTCTCTAGCTTGTTGTTCTGGAGTCACCAGAAGCACAAAGCACATTATTTGACATGCAACGACATAGGACATTCAGGTTCTGCTCAACAGGCAATTCAACTTCAGAAGGACTAGACATAAACTATTTCAGGGGCCATTACATTTCTGCTTGAGAAATAAATACAAGTACTAGACTGAAATATTAAAACCTATTTTTATTGATTCCCCATGGAATCATTGGGCTAAGGAGTTAGAAATTGCCCCCATGCCAGATGGTTTTATTTTGTATTCTTAGTCCTTCAACCTATTGCAAATATATAATTTAATCTAGGCAACTACCTCTGGAGTTTGCTCAAAATTTCTGCATTTTATAAGACAGATTTCACCATGAAGAAGAATTAGGTTGGAAGCTGGGAACCAGCCATCCTTCCAGCATTCATGGCATTCCAAAAGGTACGGTTCCTGCAATGTAGATTCCAAAACAATTAGTCCTGTTGCCTTAGTGTGGCTTTGGAGTAGCCAGCAGGCAGATGTGAACAAAATATAAAACTAAATTCCACACAGTAACTGTAGGTATTACAGAAGAATATATAAAACACTAGGAATTATAAAATGATATATAAAACACTGATAATGAATTCGTTAAACTTCTCACAATCCACATATACACAATAATGTGATGGGCAGACTGGACTAGATTCATGTGCTGACTAATATAAAGTGGGTACCACCACAGAGAGATTTGGCTGAGTGTCTCAATGAACAGTGAAAGAAAAAAAAAGATCTGTCTCCTCTAAAGTACACCTTTTGGACGCTTTTGGTCCACTATTGGCTGTCTCTCATTTCTCATTGCCCTGTTTTTTTCCCAGTCAAAATATCAAGGTAAACGTTACTACTGACAGGCAGTGCACTTGAAAACAAAATGCTCATTTCTCTCTTCAGCTCCTCTGCCCTTAACACAACTGGTGACAGCAGGGAAGGATACGAGTTCAAAGTGTATTTCTCAAAGTCTGAGATGCCTTTGGGAGATAATGATTACCTATAAATGGCAATAAAATGCCATAACTTCACACTTTGCAGAGAAATTCCAGCAATTTAAAGGATCAGACTGTTTGCCTTTACTTTTCTTCAAGCTGGAGAAGCCTGTTTTCTAGAAGACTTTAATGGGAATTAGCGGTGAAACCTTCAAGGGAAAAGAAAGCTGGGAGGCAACACAGAACGGCCTAAGTCCAGGGGCTGATAACAGACTCCAGTCTACACACGTCCAAGGAACTGTCAACACTAGAAGTAAGCGGAACCAGGATTCCCCACTGCCGCAGCTCTCCCATTGTTAAAAAGGCTGAGACCTCTAGCACAGACATGATGAAGTGTTTTTAACAAAATCAGATGACACGAAATTAAAAATGCTGGAGACTAGTTAACAGCACAACTTCTGCTATTGCACTGTTGCTGGAGAAGCTGTAGTAGTCAAGATGATCCAAACTTTCTCTGTGTTGTCTGAATTGCCAGCTCAGTAGCAAACAAAAATCACTGATGCTAGGAAACAGTGGTCTATGTGAGATGAGTTAGTGAGCAAAGCCTGTACATAGTGGGTAAGCAGCTGTCAGGAAAAACAGCATCATCAGTGGCAAACTTAACTGGGAGACCAATCACTGGAAGGCCATGGAGAATGATCTACCTTCTTGTACTAATATGTATTAATATTATTATAGGCAGGGAAGAAACCAACAGTGCTACCACACAGGCATTTGCAATACGTTCCCCTGAAAACACAAAAAAGCGTTTTTGTCCCCTGTGAGCATTTTGGTGTTTTGCAGAAACACACTGTTACTTACAAACAAAAAAGTGAGGACACAGGAGACAGCTACTGTTGAGGATATAGCAGATGAGACTTACAATGGGCCTGGGAACATGTCCAAGTGTGCTGAAATGGCTTGGCTGTGTAGTTTGAATCCCATACAAACACAATACTTCAACACAATCGTAAAGGAATACAAAACCTTGTTGTCATTACCTTTAAGTGTAATTTATATAGTGCTGGAGGGAGATTCTTTGGAACATACTTCAAGAAATTGCTAGACATGATGAGTATCTCCACGTTATCAGAGCCATTGAACATATTATCAGGTAACCCAGCATCTGAAAGTTTGTTGTTGTGAAGATAGACAGATCTGTTGGAAGGAGAAAAAAGATTAAGTTAAATAGAGTGTGAGACCTGGGGTTTTCTGTTTACCAAGAGAATGCCATTTAAAGACTATATTTCAATCTTTTTTTCTTTCCTTGAGACAGTTAGTTTTGTTTTTAAAATGTGCCCTTTAATTTAGCAAGGGATATAGATGCAAAACCAAATGGTTGGTCCAAATACTATCTGAAATTTAGGTCTATTAAAAATCCAACCCTGCGTTTGAATACAAATTTCACAAGTAGCCTTACCTTCTTAAAAAGAAACTGAGTGCAAGTCTGGGACTGTGCAGTGCTTTGTAACAAAGAATGTCGGTGTGGTGGCCTCGCTCAAGAGGGTTAGAACTCATATCTGATTAATAGATAATGCCCCCAATTTTAACTTCTATTTGGAATAAAATCTGGGCTTCTTGGGCTTGCAAAATCAACCTGTAGATCTCTTAAGAAAGGGCCGTCTCTCACCCCTCCATTCTTTCTGCTCCCATGAAGGCTGGAAATACCACAGGAAACAGTTTCTCTCCTATTCCTAGAACTCAGAAAGGCATAGAGTACAGACAGCAAGACAGAGCAGATTTACTCAGTCTGGAAGAATTTTGGTTTTTAATGAACCTTTGGGATCAAGAGAAAGAGGGTTTCTTATTTTCCCTTTGCCCTTCTTACTTTTAATCTTTAATATTCACAGAGTTTCTCCAATCAGATTTTTAAAAATTGATTCATTTCTTTCTTACACAGGTTTTAATTCTGTATCAAACAGTTGACCCCTATGAAGTTATTCCTGCTTTTCATTGGCTTAACTGCTAAATGAATTCATTTGACTTCTTTTTAACAAAAGACATTATAGGATTTTACTAACTTCCTTTTACTGATTTACCCCTTCCTTTCCTGTGTTCATCCCAAGATGCAGTAGGCAGCTAAAACTGTAGAGAAAGGTTAATACTGCAAAAGAGCACAGTGTCATAGTGTGCTTTTTTAACTTCTTGGATTCTCTACCAGTTGCAGAGAACTTGCCAACATCTTTCTGGAAGGAAGGAAAGGCTCAGTATGGAAACACAATCATGTGATCACACACTCCAGGGAGTTCAGAGCCACACTGAAAATATTGTTCACCCTGCATGGTCAGCTGTACTTTTAACTCACAAATATTTGCCTTTCTAAAAACCTTGCTTTCCAAATAATCAGTCTGAGACCATGAACTCTGCTGGGGGCAACAAATGTATTAGGATTTTATATCAGCAATCTTGGAAATCAATGAGTTACTATTCTAATTAAAAATAGTGTTGGTATAGGAAAGTGTGAAAATCACTTCAGAAGAGTGCAAGAATTTTAATATGAAGTCAAAACACAGCAGCTTCTGCAACTCAGATTAAGGAACAACAATGTATAAATCTAGCTTCTTTCATAATGAGATATTGCCAGAAATCAGTGAGCAATTCAGCCTTTTCAGCTACCCAGAGCCTACACAACTAAAGGCCTAGTAAGTACAGAGCAGCTTCAGCTCTCAACGAGTTCAGTGGAAAGAGAGTTCTTCTGTTTGTCACAAGACTGGGCTCTAGAAGCTCAACTGAGTCAGCTATTATTAACTACTTTCAAACTTGGATGCATAAATTGCTACCAACAGTGTTTGAGATGTCTTTGCAGGATTTAGATGCTGCAGTGTCCATATAGATTATTCAAAATGCCTTTGGAAAAGACCATATCTCACAGAAGGTGGCCTACATGCATCTGAATTTGAGATGGGGCAATGTACTGCACTAGATCTAAATGAGAAAAATCACAACCTGAAATAAGTAGAGACCTCTGAAACCACACCTGAGGGTATGAACCACTTCTGAAGGTGCTAAAGTGCTTAGCTTTAATATAGTTAAGTTATACTCAACTGCATTGAGTAGTGTACTCTCGACCTATGTTTCTAAATGAATGGACTATAATAAAACCAAGCATTTCTAAACAGTTAACCTCCATTTTGAGAAACAAAAGCTGTCCCTTTCAGCTCATAACTGATACACACATAAAATGGAGACAATTTAATTTTTATCTATGCAAAAGTGTCTGGCAGCAAGTAAAAGCCCTTGGAATGTGTTCATCTGAGAGATTTTTTGATCTTTCATGCTGAGAATAACAAACCGTCACTTTCTTTCCAAAAAACATAAGTAGGCAATAACATGGATTAGCCCGATAGTTTCTTATCACTTACCAACTTCCTCCAAGCAGTGGCAGAACACTATTATTGTTTTACTTCCCGATCCCTTACCTCAAGTTTGGTTTCTGTCCAAATGTGAGCCCATATATCTTAGTGAGATAATTGGCTGCAAAATCTGCACTGATCAAGGTATTTGGTAGGAATTTCGGAGCCACTGTTAGCTGTAAAAGAAATATACAGGGGAATTCCAATTAAATGCCAGAAATGTTTTAACCAAGTATTAGACCAGCAACAAAACACTTGCAAATTTATTTTCTCTAAACAGGCAAAAATAAATGAGACTGAATGCAGATTGCATGAACAAAAACAAATTGTCCCCACTCACTAATCTCTCCAGGAAGGAGACAGACTTTTGCTCTAAGATATGTGAATGTTTGTTTTGGTTGGAAGAGTCCCGTCTCTTTTTGGTGGAAGAAATAAAAAAATTATTATTCAGAGAGCAAACATGTTGATTATTATTGTTCCTAATTCCCCGGTCTTCTCTGCCAAAAAAATCCGACCCACCCCACAGTGGCCCACTACTTACTCCCATATGAAAGTATATTGTGAGGGTAGGTGTCGCTTCATATGCCTGTTCCAATATTGCATCCATTTACAATGACCTTTTCAACAGAGGATTCAGGTTCTCAAAGGACAGGGATGCTTCTGAGCCAAATGATGGAATATCAAATGGGACTTCAAAACAAAGACCTACTGTACAGGACACTTTGTTCATTGAACAAGTGATGTATCAGAAACAAAATACAGAAAGGTCCTATCTCCAAAACTTTATAGTTGACGAGAAGTATAGGATTTGATGTGTTTGCTCTTGGCCTATTGTTATTTTGATCAGTGATTCATGCTAGGAATGTCTGCATCTGAACAAAAATAGGTGGGGTGAAAACTAATGATCAAAAAAGCTCAGTTTTACAGAGCATCCAGATAATACAATAGCTAGGTGCACTGAGTGGCTGCTAATAGCAAAGTCATTTGTCTAGAAATCAAGAATATGGGTTGGAGGGCATTTTTCTGGAATACAGGCTGGTTATGCATCAAATTTAAGCCCTCGGGAAATAAATTCTTAACATGGTGCTGTAGTAGGTATGATCCTTGAGTGCATACATAAGCAGAAGACTATTGAATTGCAGTAGGCAGGTGCAATCACCATGGTTACAGATGTCAACTATAATACTAATGAGACCACTCTGAATATTTTATATACACTCTGAAAGGCTAGTTTATATACATTCTGAAAGGCTCTGGAGAGAACATCTTTTCTAGGGAGATACTGAAAACTTTTATCATCTAAAGCTGAGATCAGGATGGGCAATGAAACTCTGGGCAATAAAAGAGATCTGCCTCCTAGCTTGAAATTCTTTGAATCTGTAAAGCTTCTTCCTCACAGCACTGTTGCATGAAAAAGAACTTAGTCCTTATAGCCAGCAAGGCACAGCAAGACCCACATGATGAAAAACCACATTTTTCAAATTTTTATTACAATAAAACTGCAGTTGGTTATTAATAATAGTGGAAAGCAAAAAATATTTAAAAGATGAACAACGTGTGAGAGAACACTTTACCAGAGAACTGTCTAACCCAAGCCTTAAACTATGTGTTTACCTAAAGGGTGCCTACATCTCTCTCTACTAGTTTATCAAGTGTACACTGGTGGACTATATCCATGAACTTGCAATTTACTGGACTCATAATACAGTCCTATTTTTTAAAAGATGGAAGTGTATTATTTACTGTTTTTCATTTTCACCTGTGCCAAAACCTCCATCCTTAAGCTGTCTTAAATGTTTAATGGTCACAAACACAAGAAAGATCTTTCCCACAAATGAAACTCCTACCAGTGTTTCCTGATAGTATGTAAGCAGTGGAAATAGGCATTTTACATATTACTACAGTTGCCATAGTACTGATTGTGGCTTTACCAACAATCTCTCGCCTCCTGACCTGGGGCATATGATTTCAGGAAAGTGGATGAAGGCACTCATCTCTGACTAGGACGGGCTGACAGTGCCTCAGAAGGAAAGAAGTCTTTACCATGACATAATATTGAGAATTCAGACACAGGAAATAGACTTAATCACTTTCATACATGGTGGCACATTAAAGCTTTTCTCCTGAAACACGGTCTATTAGGTCATAACTTTTATACAAAACAAAGGGCATGGCTCAGATACGTGAAATGAAAGCCATCAGAACCACAAGAAAGAGGAAAAAGAGAAATTTCATCCAAAAGGAGTTTTCACTTGCTGAGGACTTTGCTTTGGCATTTCAGCACTTAGTCATGAGACTAATTGATTGGTTGACTGCTTGGAGGATTAATGCTGGGTTGTTGTAACTGTTAGCAAAAATAAAATCAACTGTGTAGCTTTGTCTAGTATATTGCCTGCTAAGAAGCAATCTGAATTTCTCCAGCTTCAATTTTCTTGCAGCTTTACTGCTGGATCTTCCTTTCCATATGGCAGACTGTTTCTCCACTGTTAACTAATGAGTTAACCAATAGACTCAGAAGGATTATACAAAAGTTATTACCAGTTTTGGAACAAGTTTTCTTGCTTATAACAAGCTTTGATATAAACAGAAGCACTGGATCCCAGCGAATCCCATAACACTTTGGGAATACGGAGGAATGTAAAACCTTCTGTCACCCAAACCACCCAAATCACCAGCTTACTGTGGCTACCACATGATAGATACAAATTATGAGAGTGAAAAATTAAAAAGGAAACTACAGCATCCGTTCTTTAATTGAAGTTCTTGCTACTCATAAGCCACAGAAGGCTTTTAGCCTATTGATATATTTCTTTTCTCCAACCAACTACGCTAGTTTAACAGAAGATTATTTAGCTACATCTGATGGGATCACAACAGAAGATAAAGCAGCATTAAGATAATCCATAAAACAAGGAGCAAACTACCAGCAAATCCTTGCTCTCCTCCAGACACCACAGTTACTTGATCTGCAGTGTTGCCTGCTGCAGAGTGGATGCAGTTTGAAGCCAATCTGGTTTGTCCTGGCTTGTGATTTATAAAGAGATGTGTTATTTTTGTGAGTCCACAACTTCTCACTATAACTAGTTCTGACATTCGCTGATGTTTGCATTTTCTTTTGGGATCTTTTTCTCTCTGCAGTAAAGCCAGAAAAACCAAACACTTTGTTTTGTCACACAGGGAAAATTGGAGTGCAAAGTTCTGGAATATTAGTCACAGTCTGGCTTGTTCCTTTTTATGGAGTTATTAACTGCCAAGATTGTTATATGGAAATGGTGCTTGAAAGGGAGAAAAGAACACAATGTTACTGTACTAAGGAATGGGTTCTATTCTCAATCACTCCATACAGAAATCTATGGAGTGATTCTGGATACATCTTGGCCCGAGTGAAACCTGAATGTGGCCTCATGTATATAAACAAAACATAAAAAGGTTACGGATTTTAAGAGGATAATAAAAAATATATATAGACATGCATACAAATATATATAGAGAGAGAAGGAGGGAGGGAGGGAGGGAAGGGAAGGGGTTTTGTAGACAAAAGAAGCTCTGCCTGATGTTTTAACATTTTTCTGTGGCATCCCAGTTCCATCTGTAGCAAATATTTGTGGACAATCACCAGGAAAAAAGAAAGCCATAATGGGAGCCACACGGATATAAGGGTATGTGAGAAGGTATTTCATTTCCTAGCCTTGGCAGGAAAGATGTGCTTCTGTCATGACATCCAACTTGGGTCATTAATAGGAAAGCACCTACGATCTTCTCCATTAAAAAAGAAATTCAGTTCCTACCACTGCAGCTAAAATAAAAAATTCATTACTTGCTCAGTTTCACTGTGTGTGGGCATCCCACACACACATCAAACCTCATGAGTCAGGAAAAACGGGATAGCTTGTTACAGATCTTGATGGCTCAAACACAGGAATTAGGGTGTGCTTATTCACAGTTTTTTCAACCAGGCTCATCTGGTGAGATTTCCAGCATTTCACATCATTACACCACAGCTTATTTGCATACAGGCAACTACCAACTCTGTGTGCAGCTGATCCAAAGCCTACTGAAAAGAGTGGTAATTTATAAATGCAGGGGTTGTCTGTACCTCCTTGCACACACAAGGGAAACCTTTCACCAGTTGCACAAATAAATACGTGTTCAAAATAGACTGGCATGTGTACCCTCTAGTTTTTTAGCATACTAACTCATTGCCTTCACCTTAGATGAACATGCATTAGAATACCACTTCAGCACTATTTTACTTACGTAGGATATGTATGTTAAAAGAATTGAAGACTGGCTTGTTTAACTTTCAGAACCCAATTAGAAAAGAACTCCGAAAGCCCTGTGAGCCTCTTACCTTATTGTTTGCCAGGTACAGGTAATTCAGGTTCTCCAGATGCTCAAACGCTTCCTCTGGCAACCCTTAAAAACAGGAACAACTAATCAGTGACATTGGCACCTCACTGCCTCTCTGGCTGAAAATACTAGAGGGTAGCTTTCTCTCTCACATAATATCTTTAATGTGAGATTTAAATATTTAAATATTTTTCATTGCCACTGAAACAATCTGACTCAGACCTACTGTTGTCTTTGGGGTTTTTTCTTTAATTAAAAAACAAACAAACAAAAAAAAAACCCCAGACTGTCAAAAGCAATGGAAGACCACTAAAAACCCTAAGCATGAAAGGCCTGTGGCCAGCCTCGCTGGCAAGGGTCAGGTACAGAGCTGTGTAGACTTGCTGTACGGCTGATTATCAGTGCTCGCAGCAACCATGCTGAGAAGTTTCTTTTGTCATTTGCTCATGAATCTGCAAATCATTTTTCTTGGAAGGACATAATCTGAGGTTGTTTAATGATCAGATCAATCTGATCTATGACCATGATGTTGCCAAAATAACACCAGTATCCGTATGTCATAACCATTCCTTTGTTCTGCTCCCCAACAATCCAGATAGCCAAGCAGTAACCAGCTCAGAGAGCTGATCCAACTCACAGCTTACCCTCCTCCAATAATTTTTAATTTTCAGCTGAATCACTCCCTATCCAGCTGATCACACAAGCACAATTGCTGTCACAATGGAAAGGCTGCAAATAACATTTCCACCTGGCACTTAGATAACCATAAGTCAAAGGTGAAGCTATTTCCCACGTCAAAGCATGTTGGAAACTCAGGGCTGCACTGAAGCTTGTGAAAGAAACATCAAGCCCCAAGGTAATAATGTCACAGTCTGAATCTACTAAGCACAACCTTCCTTGTGCTATGTAAGAGAGTTATGTTTTGGGTCCCACACATAATATGCTCACATTCTCGATAAAGGGTGTTCTCCATCACTGGAAAAAGGATAGCAGCAGCATTCAGAGCAACTGGGTGATGCACAAGTTAACAATTATACCTTTTGTATTGCATATCCTCTTCTCTTACTATTTACTCCAATTCCTCTGTTTCTTTTGCTTCCCTTACTAACCCCTTGTCAAGTTTCTCTAACAAGTGTGTGACTTCACAAGCAAAACCTGCCTGCAAAAATCAAAACAGTTTCAGAAGGGCAGAAGCTGCCTTATTTGTAATATGTGTTATTTATATTAAATTCGACAAGGACTGAAGTGGACTAAACTGCACTCACTGACTGACTAGACTGAACCAAACAAGTGGATTAAGAAACAAGGTCAGTCAGAAGGAAATCATTCAGCATGTAGACATTTCTGGTTCTCAAGGCATTGATGTGCCTGTGGGACTGGAGGGAGTTTCCTGGACAAGAAGATCTCACGCCACAGTACACAGTGCTGCTGCCAGGTCTCCTCCACTGGTTCCGTAAGGGTGCATTCTTATACACTGAGTGTTACGTTTCAGATGATAAAGTGCCTCCATGATCTGTGGGATGGCCAAAGGAGTGAGGGTTATAGCTAACCCACTCCAGCCAAGTCAATCCATCACTCTGCAGCTTTCCTTATCGGCTGTCACTGGTCTCACTGCATAAGCTGGTAGTGTGGAGGCACAGGCTCTGTCCACTTGACGGCTCTGCCAGCTCACCTTTTGAAGTTAGCCTGTTGTTCTGCAAATTGAGAGTTTCCAGTCTGTAAAGACGAGCAAGCTCTTCTGGAAAGATTTCTTCTATCTGGTTATTCTAAGAAAACGGAGAGTATTAATCATCAGCAAAGCAATCCAAGCAGGATCCCAATAAACCCAGACAGTGAACTCCAATAAAATTTGGAAATGAACCCACCATGTCAAACCATTGTCAACAGACTTCTCTCTGTAATGAGCCAAGCTCAGATTTCAAAACCAAGACATCCAAACCCAGCAACATTTGAAGGCATAAACCAAGTTCTGTAGCTTGTGCTCCTCTCCAGAAATATCCAGCTTATGCACTGGTAGTGCGCAAAGAGTGTGATAATGCCTGGCAAGGCCTATAATCCATCTGCCTCAGCCAAACCTCCTAGCTGCAGCAAAGCATTTGCTACAATGTTGGCACTGCAGATTCCCAAGTTTATTACTTCTGTTATTTATGTGTTGTTTTAAAAACAAATCGTCATGAGCAGGGAGAGTCAAACCTGGCTCACTTCCTCTGGTTCTACTGTCAGGGGTGACTGCCATCAGATTTTCATTAACATGCTGACTACCATTTTGACCATTAATGAGCGATTCTAGTGTTTTAGCATCTAGGGGACTAGTCAAGGACCCACTGTGCTGGAAACCAGGCCAATACACAGAAAGCAACAGCTGCTGCTACAAAAAACTTCTCTGCTGTTGGCAGTAGAGGTGGGAGCCATGGCTGGCACACGCCCGGGACAGATCTGCTGAGAAAGGTACCGGCTTACATTACCGTTTTTCTAACTATGCCGCACTTGGATGGAAAGCTCTGAACAAAATCTGCAATTCACCCATTGAAGAGAATTGGCAAATGGGAGCAATAAACAAAAAGCAGTTGGCTAAGGGCCAAAGAGGCACTGAAAAGCCTGGAACTACTGCCACCGCTCGGAGGAGGAATGACCAGGGGGCTGCCACGCTCCAGCCCTGCCCACGTCCTCAGCCATCAGAGCACAAGCAGGGAAAGGATGCCTGCCCAAACGCTGGTCATGGGGATCAATTAACAGCAGAGCAGGGAAACCTGCTGACAGTCTAGGGCAGACTGCTGCTTCTACCTGAAGCTTGAATCTCATATCCTTACACGCCCTACTCCCAAAAAGGCATGAAGTCTCTGCAGCACAACCATTTGCTGCAGGTGTGACTTTCCCGGGTAAAATGACCCAAGAGTCCCCCGGCCGCATGCAGCCCTGCAAGCCCAGCACCCGCTCTCTGGGCGTCACAGGCGGCGCCACCGCCCGCCGTGATGGATGCCTTCGGCCATGCTACGCCTGCTCCTTGCCGAGTCCACGTGCTGCAGGGAGAGACGGGGCACTGTGGGACACTGGTTGGGTCTGTGGCTGGACTGGTACACTCTGTTCACAACACTTTAACCGAACACATAGTGCTGCCAGAAAAATTCTCATTAATGAAGTCATTTAGCCCCTCCTTATGAAAGACACCTCAAAATGAAAGGTTTTCAGCAGAAACAGTAATTATTAGTTTGGACAAAAATTCTTCACTTGGGGCTGGGAGAGAGAATAAGGAGAAACATTTCCTATCGTTCTTCCTCCCTGGATCTGTGGGGAAGAGAACTCACGCCCGCACCCAGGCGCGTTTGGCGAGCGCGAGCGCTGGGGCCTGCTGCACCTCCTGCTTCCGACGGCAAGCCGGGGAGCCGCTGCAGGAAGTGGAAAGGTGCCGGGTT
>NW_009260594.1:846472-863801 GCF_000687185.1 Egretta garzetta | reverse complement strand
CTCCTGAGGTTGTTTATTGCTTTTTTCACATTGAGAAATGCCAGATGATCCCGGAGATTTACAGAGGAGGCTATGCAATGTTGCTTCTATGCAACTCCTGGTCGTATGGTTGCTCGGAGTTTTGTATCGGGAAGAAACTCCTGTCGTTCATGCGAACAAGGTTGGCTGGAAGGGCTGCCAGGACACTTCTCGGAGGGGCTGCCTCACGGGCATCGGACAACAAAATCTCGTGGCTACTGAAAACAAAACGGGCTTCCTATTGATTTTGGACAGTGCTGATCTGAACCTGAGAGGCCTGGCTAATGTTCAGCTTTTATCTTTCTGGCAGCAGGTTAAAATAATTCAAACAGAAGTTGAGTATCTACTGGCCTGGCCAGCTGGCCATAATCCAGCCCCCTCGGTCTCATTTGTTGCCCTTCTCAGATTTCATACGTAAGGATTTGCAGTAAGGGCTGGTAATGGCTTGTCTTTTATCCTTTCAGCTATTCTTCGCCGAAATATTCGACAGTGATGAGAAATTCTTACTTACACTGATCTTTTAAAGTGAAAAAGCACACTGGATTCATGACCTTAATACGAAATAAGTACTCTGTTCAACTCTGCCAGCCCAGGTTCCTTCTTTGCATCGGAAAGAAGAACTTCCCAGAGCCAGGCTGGCAGCAGTCAGAACTGGCACATCTCTGTCTACATCCGCGGGGCTTTGCTGCTTTGCACCAGCTGAAACTTAGTCTCTGAGACTCTCACAGACTTTGGATGCTTGGGAAGCATTGGAGAGATCCTGCTCTCAGTCGCAGTCACAAAACTCTTAAATAATTTCTTTAAATGCTGACTTACACTTGAAGAAATGGGAGAAGGTGGGACTATAGGACAGAGCATCCCGAGACATGGATGGTTTTGCTTTGGTCCTGGTCTTTGCTACCAACATGTGGGGTGATTTTAAGCATTTAACATTCTTTGCTTGATCCCTCTTCCCCCTGCTCCACTATTCCACAGCTTCCATATCTCTGAAAGCTGAATATAATGAAATTAATCTCCTTTATAAAGCATTCCAGAGATCAGATGGTGTTCCTTATACGGCAGCTAGATATTAATAGTGAGATCAAAATTGGCCATATGAATATGCCAACAGAGGATTTGTAAAATCCTTAGTATTTGGTTACCTAATCTCAGAAAGTATTTCAGAAATCTTAGAGAAAATAAATTATCTCAGAAAGTATGATAAATCAGATCCCTAACAAAGTACTTTTCCTATATATCAGATTACCCTTATAGCTACTTACAAAAGAAACCAAAAACTTCTTAAATGCAGGTCACAACCAGCCCTGCTGTAACAATACCAGCACTGTTCCCATAGCACACAGTTACATCATGGTTGATATTGAGCTCTATAGATTTGCAACACACTGACTTTTCCACATATATAGCTGAAAAGATGTTTAAAAAAATAACATGAAATATTGTATCTATTGCACACTAAAATTTCTGAGGCAGTCTCACCCTGTTGTCTTCAATATGCATGCTTCTGCTACAATGCCTTTGAAGTGAATGCTGCTCCGGTGCCACAGGGAGACACTTTGGATACAGAAACATCTGCTTGCATCTGGAGTGCAGGCAGTAAAACCAGGCATGATTTTGATTTTCTTTTAGTTCAAAGTCTGAAGTAACTCACTCTATTTAAACTCATTCCCATGAGCCTGATCCAAAGCCTGATTAAGAAACCTTATTAAAGAAGTAGCTGAAAACCCACTAGAAAGTGTCCCTCTTCCCTTGCTGTCAGTGGGCTTTGGATCAGTTCCTTCCATCCGAAGACTGAAGTTACACTGAAACCAGTTCAGGGGTTTCTGTGGTTGCATCCTTCTGAGTCCAGACGGAACCACCACTGATTTCTGCACTTTGCTGCCACACAGCAACAGAGGCAGGGTGCTACAAAAGGCACAGTCTCAAGAAGCAGCTGAAGTTTTAGGAGTTACCGTATGCTTCTCAGTGATTACAGCTACCTCAATAGACAACAGAATCATATTCAAAATATCTCATCTCTGTGTCTATTATTCTCCACACACATTCTCACAGGACACACACATACAGATGGAAAAACATCCTCTCCTTCAGTATCAACAGGTTAACTGAATTTGTTACTTACATTGAATATCCTTTCTAAAAGCTGCAGCTGAAAGGCAGGAGCTGCCGGACATTGTCTGACAACCCAGCATTTAATGAAGTGCTGAAAAACTCACCTTTGCTGTCAGAAATCGGATGAATGGAGAAGAGCATTTCTCTTGCCCCCACAGGCTCCCTCGGCTCATGCCATGTCAGTTACACACACTGAGCTCAGAGCGAGTCTCCCCTTTCCAAGCCAGATCCTTTCCAGATGTGAGCAGCAGAATTAGAGAGAGTAATAGGCAACCCTCTACCAACGAGAGTTTCCTGCACTTCCCAACAAAATTGGAGAGAAATTTTCCAAAGTCACCATATGGGAAAATGTGAGTAGGAAAGAGGAAGCAGCTATAGTCTGAATATAAAGACTCGGGCAAGAAACAATCTCCCATTGCTTTTTGTCAACACAGTTTGCAAGATCCATGAGAGATGCCAAAAGAAAGCATACTGGAATTGACAGAAGAGAAGCAGAGACGGTGCATGCTTTAGAATTTCATTGCAGGATACCGGAGCTGTTACTAAATCCTTCTAATATCTGTTACTAAGTCTTTAATTTTAGCTGCATTAAACACAAAATCTGAATTCCAGGTGGGAATGTCCTCCCATTCCCATTCCCTGGGGGTCTGGTTCAAATTAGCCAGGAACAGACAGACCAGCAGTTCTTGCATTTCATCTCCCTCCCCTTTAACTCCCCCTGGTTTTCAACCCATCCCCTTCAGGGACCAGGGGTAGATAGGCTGAAACTACAAATTTCTTAGAGGCAAAGTCCCCAAATTTGATATAACACCCCATCTACCCAATCTCTTTTTTTATCTTCTAAACATCAAAACGACCCTCCCTCCACTACACACACACTCCAGCCCTCATCATGTTTAGCCCAGAAGCCTCCCGTTTCTTATTTCTCCCCTCTTCGTAAAAAAGAGAGGAACATGCTGTTTGTAACACAGAATGCTCTAAGCACAGCAATACTTCCAAGAAAGCAACACAGCTTTTTGTCACTGACAGCAGAGTTACTATTTTAAATATAAAGCCACCTGTTTTGTAAATGCCCCGCAGCGCTCCATACAGTACCTCCACAAAATCTACAGAGGATCTGTCCTCACTGAGAACACAACCTTCTTGCTGAATTCCAAAAAAGGGACACTGATTCTTTCCTCTTGACTCCAGCTGAACTAAAGTCTAAGGCAATTAAGTTATTTCCTCCCTCTCTTCTTCCAGGCTCATATCAACTGGAACTGATCCCCCTCTGTGCCACGTGTAAGTTTCAAAAGTTAGTGTGGGAAGTGTGGTGTTTTTACTAAAACAGAAATAAAAACAAAACAAAGCTGGCTGCTTTTTTTTTAGTGATTCAGAGATCCAGGATGCATTTGCCTGCTGCCCCTTCTATATTACGGTACCTTGAGTCCATACAACAAAATTTACACACGTGCTTTCAGGGGGGAGAAAAAAAAGTGTGCTTATGTTGGGGGACCCACCCCATCTTACCCCAGTCTGTGGACTGAGAGAAGGAGGAGTAGGGCGATGACCTGGCTCACTATTGATGCCAGAGCAGCCCACAAGGGAGAGGAACAGAGCAGGATTCACCCTTCCCCAAAAGTGCATTTTTATCTGTGTTTTTGTTGTATAAGCATAGTACTTAGCTGTCATGTAGCATCTAGAGGTATTCCAGGACATTATAAAAACGGGGACATTATGCCTCCTTTAGTGGGGAAACAGAGGCACACAGGTGTCACAACCAACCCAGGGTTATCCAGCAGGACAGAGCCTGTACTGGAAACCAGATATCCCATGTATGTGCAAAGCACTTGTAGCCTTACACTATGCTACAAATTACCTATATATGCTATTTTTTTCCCAGGTTTCACTTCCTCCGCATCTTACCCTCTTACCTCAACATATCCGAAGCTCACAATCTCCTACCTCCAGGCCCAGTGCTGCATTTCCATCATCAGAACCCACAAAACGCACAGGAAAACCAGAGCTGGAGTCAAACCCATCTAAAGGTGTTCTGACCCACCACAAAGCCGAAGGCTATGCCCCTAGCATGGTATATGCATGCAGGCAACCACTGTTTCCATCACTGCAGCTTTCTGAGGAAAGAATTTCCACTGCAAGACTTGCAACCTGGGATTAATTGCAGGAAACATTTCCAGTCAAACTTGAGTCTTTGTACTCCTGCATGCTTCCTGTTGATGGGTGACAGTGGTGGTTGCAGCCTAAATGAAGAAACATTTTCAGGTTTAAAAACTGAAGCTAAAGACTCAGTTTAAACTGGGGTACAATCACTTCTTCAGATCACATAGATAGCAGAGAAGCAGGTCCTTGGGCAACCAGCTGCGAGAGTACTTCATTGAACGACTGGCAGCTATCACAGACTGCCTGTGCCAGAGCATGCCATGGTGCTTTTGCAATGGGCCTGGCACACAGTGCTCTGTGCAAGACCCAACCTTCTGCACTGGCTCCAGTGAGCGGTGGTCAAGGACAGACTTTGCTAACTTGAGCTCTTATTTTTCAAAGATACTCTTTCAGCATAAGAACATGTTCAGGGCCAAGCCGCAGTATGCAGTACACTGTATTCCAGTACTATAACTGAGAAAAGCGGACAACTTACCCAAGTCATACCATGGCTACACTTGCTTTGTGGAACTACAAAGGATCAGGACAGCACAGAGGTAGCTCAAACCCATGAGACCTGCTCAGCTTTGACTTTGCAACTATCATCACTGCCCTAAAGAGATTATAGGCTAAATTTAGATGTGATATGATAAATAACAGACACCCCAGTCAAGCAACAACATGGCAGAGAACAAAAGGTATAAGCAAATCCATTGAAGTATGATCTCCAAGAACAGTGGTTCTACAGGCAGCTGTACATAAGCTCACTTGTGATCGGCATGGAATGAGACATGAGGTATTCAGGAGATTTAAGGTTTAGTCATATCTTAAAAGGTAGTAAAACGTTCTTTTATATGCTGATACTGTCTTTTTATTTGAAATGAGAGAAAGAAGCGCATTAAAATTCTTTTAAGCAACTTGCCCTCATTTGCTTTAAAAAATGAATAATCAAAACACAAAGAGTAAAAGGGGGTTTTGTCTCTAAAGCAGGAAGGGAAGTATTTTTCAAACCTAAGTATGCACAACAGAGCCTGGCCATGAGCCTATTGGCAGCTGTGTCTTGATCCGAATGAACTTTAAGATGTCTGTTCTCCCAGAGGACATGTAGTGTTTAAAAAAAAAAAAAAAAGACTGCTTTTAATCTACCTGAAATATGGGATACAGACACAGCATATTTTGTACTTGTTTTATACTAGCCACGTTCCTTTTAGCCTGCTGCAGCATTATGAGGATATTTCTGTTCCTGTATCACAGTATATAATATTTCCCAGAGAACCCACCCAGGGCCATATAAAGGCATATGCTGTTAAGTTAGCAGTGAATTCTTCTTACAGATACAGGGTACAGAACAGCTCACACTGTCACTCCAACAAATTATGCTGCTGTTTATTTAAGTAATAAAGGAATTTGTTCCAAACAGTTGGGGTTTTTTTCCAGCATTTGTTCTCCACATGTGGTTTGCTTCCTCAAGTGATGATTTTTCATAGTTAAGAGACTTTTTCCTGCCTTTTATCCACCAGGCTAATTGCATTCTTATTCTTTTCTGTTTAACTAGAGCTGACATCCAGCTCAGTGCTCTGTAAAACAGGAAGCAATGCAGTTCCTGTTCCAAGGAGGTAACAGTTTAAACTGACCTCAGATGAATTGGACATATGGGAAATGGACAAATCCAGCCTTGTGATAATTTGAAATTTTGTCTATTGTGAGAGGGAAGATGTAGTTGAGTCCCTTTATCCCATCCTCCCACATGCTGCAATGATCTATTGCCCAAAAGAATACCTCCTAGGCCCAGCTGCCACAAACCATGCTCAGCTGTTCACAACCACCTCACCTGAGCAAACTAATCTCTCTGCTGCTTACCAAAGGAATCCCAGATTACCTCCTACTAGGCCAATTTGCTTTACACAAATAAAGCCACGATGAGCCACTTGCCAGATTCTGTTCCCCTTGTAACACCTGTACTAGGCACCCTGTGTCACATGGCCCCATGAAGTTATTCAAGAGGCAAGGTCAGCCCCATACAACAACATGCAGCTGCAGTAACTGCCTTCTCGTAGATCCTATTTGCAAACTCCTGTTTGTTATCCTGATCAGCACAAGAACTGAGATTTATTGAAGCAACACATTTTAAGGAAAGGAACCATGTTCTGACCATCAGCTTTTCTTCTGACTACTCAAATTAATTATAAGAAAAGCAGCAATCACTTTTGAAAAGGTGTATGGTATAAAGGGTGTAACACAGTGCATTGTACCTATTTTTGACTAGGCAAAGCAGCAGGACCAAAACACAAAACTCAAGTAAAAATTTAAAAAGAAAATCTATGCTCCAAAACCAAAGCATTCACTCAAATTCCTGCAAGCCAGATCTGCTGAGTCAGGCATCACTCTGCTCACTGGCTCCAACCCTGACAAATCTATTTCCTTCTCTTATAGCAATGAAACGTGTTTTACTTTTTTTCTTTATTTATGAAAATTCGTATCTGAAAGAATTACACGAATTTTACAAAAGAATGTGAAGACAAGATATGCCTACCAACCTGACAGCATCTCTGGCTGTCAAATGATCAGCCCATTTATCATAGCTGGTAAAAAAACCCCAATAGCTGCAAAGGGTAGTCACCAGAGCCCATGAAGGAAGAACAACCCTCCTGAGCATTTTAATATCTAAAGCTGAAATTTCATCTCATGTGAACTGGAAGTCTGAGAACACTAAACCCTCTGCCTAGAGGATTAGTATTTTTTTTTTCTTTACGCAAGGCCTTTGAAACCAAAAATTTAAACTTTGCTATGTTCAGTGACTAGCCACCTCTTGGTATCTCTAGGTACCTTTCTGCCCTCAAGGAATCAAACTAACATAACAGAATTGCAGTAACATATAAACTTCAGAAGAAAGGCTGAGCTGTAGTTACACAGGATTTTAGCTGGCGAAGAGGAAGAAATTTTTTACAATGAGGGTGGTAAAACACTGGAACAGGTTGCCCAGAGAGGTAGTGGAGGCCCCATCCCTGGGAACATTCAAGGCCAGGTTGGATGGGGGTCTGAGGAACCTGATCTAGTTAGCAGTGTCCCTGCTCACTGCAGGGGGGTTGGACTAGATGACCACTAGTGGTCCCTTCCAACCCTAAACATTCTATGATTCTATGATTCATTCTGTGAAGAGGTGCTTAATGCTGCTTGGTCAAGAGAGCATTATTGAGTCAGAAAGAAAACCTTTGTAGGGATTTCTAAAATGGTACAAACTTAGGTAATGCTTTGATTATGTAAAAAATAAGTAACAGAACTTAATGTCAAAATCTGGTCTGTATCACTGAGCTTTGCCTACTCCTCATCATAATGAACAGAGCAAATGACTTTTGTCCACTGAGGAATTTATTTGTTCAAAGTTATCAGATTCTAAGACTGCAGAATATAAATGGGGGATCTGGAATTTTTAGAGAAGACCCCTCACACACACCTCACTCCCAGAAAAAGGAAAATGAGAAAAAGTATTATATTTTAAAAATTCTCAGCAAGTTATGACACAAAGAAGGTGCTAAAAGTGAAGGAGTAATACAAGACAGATGTCTAAATAAGACATTAATTAATAGATGGGGTAAATATATGACTTTGTCCTTTACTGCATCTTCTTAAATACTGCAGAAGACGAAATCCAAAGCTGACTAGTTCTCTTACTTCCCAGCAGAGAAAGTAGGCTATGCCAACCTCTGCATTGCTCCCTCTAGCTACAGCTGGTAAGTGAACTAAACACCCACATTTGATCTGGGATCTTTCTGTTGTAACATCGTATCTGCAAATGCCCAAACCCAAAAGTCCTGTTCAAACCTAGAGATTTCTCTGAAGGTTATGTCTCAGACTTGGATATTCTTTCTCTTGGTAGCGAACAAACTCCAAATATTTCCACTGGGTTTGGTTTGGGGTTTTTTTGTATATTCCTGTGCAGCTTTTTTTACTCCTTAAAAAGTGATCTCAATCTGCAGGTGAGCACATCTTAGCCCAACTTTTATTGGTATGTCCTATTATGATCCATTTTAGCTTGTTTACACTTCAAAATTAATTTGCTTCTTTAATTAAACAGCAGCCAAGAATATCTTGTGTCTATGCGCAAAATCCTTGGGAAAGGCAGGTTCTTAGCTTGCAAACAGACACCTACCCCAAACTCTTCTGGTGGTATCAGATTTAAAAGGAGGACAAAGCTTACTAATGAAAGGGTGTGTATGCAACGGTGTAGAGGAATAAATTGTTTTCAGTACAGAACTACTGCTGCAGTCCTGTAGATCCCCTTTATTTTAGCCCACAAGCTGAACAGCAAGAATTTAGGAAAAAGCAGTGGATACATTAGCAAATGTTATTTTGTAGAGAGCTAACCCTGCTTTTTTTTGAGAGACAGGACTCCTATCTACTACAATCCTTTGGGTAGGTCAATAAACAAGTATACAAGAGGAATGATTCATGTGACCAGATTGTATTTTAAGTTTTCAGTGGAGAAAGGCAACATCTGTCCTATTCAACACTAAACCAATGCCTTGGAAAATAAGATGAACAGTGGGATGATAAAAGTTGATTCATCCAGATAAAGATGAGGGCCGAGTACAAGAGCTGCAGGCAGGTCTGAACACTGAGCACTTGGACAGTAAAACAGACAGTTGAAATTCAGTATAAATAAAGCAATGAATATGAAGTAATTTTAAAAAAGTTTCAGCCTCACAGTGCAGAAATAAGCAGAGTTAATATGAAAGAAATGAGGCCCCAGTTTTAAGATACTTAAGAAAGCATCAGCTCAAAACTAGCAGTGGTCAAAAAAGCAACTGGGGAAAGAAAAACAAAAGCAGAAAATGCTCTTGTATCTTGAAAACTTTTTAACAGGACAATCAGAATGCAGCATAAAGGAAGGATACATGGATGGCCAAAAGGTTACAAGGGCCTCTCCATGTGGCAGAGTGAAATAGAATGTCCTCTTCTTTAAGCTGTGAAGCCTGAAGGTGATAGAGCAAAACTATAAATACCAGGAGTGCTTCAAAGCTGTTCACTGTTTCTTCCAGTTAAAAACAAACAAAAAGCCACCACAACAACAAAAAAAAGCAACTAAGAGGTATAAATTCAATTCCACATGACATGTAGGTAAGCTACAGAAATTCCTGACCCATGCTAAAAAGCTGTCAAGGATTCAAAAAGGGACGGGACAAACTCATGAAAGACTATCCATCAAGAACTTTAGACACAGACATACCACTTCTGGCTCAAATTTGTGAACTAGAAAGAAGAAAATTAAAATCAGTGGCAGCTAGGAAAGTATTCTGGGTAAAGAAATGCTTGGGCCATCTTAATATTCCTTCCAAGGTATCAAGAGTCAGAAAATGTAAGGGGCTAGACTGATTTTTGGTCTCATTCAGTACAGCTATTCTTACTGCTCAGCAATCTGCTAACCATTCACACCAGATATGCAGAATGATTGGCTTGAATTAGCTAATTCTTATGATGATTTTAGTTAAACCAGGAAAGTGAAAGTTTAGACATAAAATTCCTTGATCATGGCCCACATATGTGAGGATGTATGGTGTATATATTGGACTGAGATGTAGTTATGGAGTAGCTACTGACAATGTCCAAGGAGGAAAAAATGAATGACTGAAGGAGCCCTTCATGACAATCTGTATAAATAGTTAATTCACAGCATTAACACGAAATCCATGTTTATAAATCCAAAGAAGTAACACACAGAAGAACAGGAAAAGTATATTTAATTTTCTATTGAACTTCCAACCAGAATACATTTTCCCAAAACAAGTTAAAGCTTTTATGTTACTGATAAGAATTTCATAATGATCAACAGCAGATTTTCTCAGGAGAAAACAGGTGAAATGGCAGTTATACTCCCTCTCTGCTCTCCTGGCAAACCTAATTTTTTTTCAAGGAGAAATACTATCAAATCCTGTGAATCTGACAGCAACATTCCTAGTTCCTACTTACTTCTGGATATTTTATTTTTTAATTCCAAAGTAGTAATAAGAAAAGTATTTTATAGCAAATTCCTAAAGCCTATTCTAAAAAAATGTTGTTAGAGATCCCCCTTGTAAGACCATTTTAGTTTAAGCAGCAGCAAATTTGTTAGAATGGAAATCTGAAAGCATTTGTATGATCTGCAATTATAGCTTTTCAAAAAATGCAACTCACTTAATTGATATGTCAAACTATTTATAACCTTTCCCACTCTATTCCCAACTAACCTGAACAACAGTAAGCAGCCTCGCTCAAGTCTAAGGTTTTATAAAATTTTTCGTATTGATTAAAACAAAAATTGTCACAAATACCCACCATACACCATTTGTAAGAGTTAGTGCCTCAAGCTTAGCCTAAAGATCTTTGCCACAAACAAACTGATGGAATTTATTAAGAGAATTAAGTCCTTAACCACAGAATCTAGGTGAGAGAGGTCCAGGCAAACCCAGCCTGCGTTGTATTACTGATGTCGTCTAGTTTCATTCTACTTTTTTTGCCAAGAATATCAAGTACTGACTGTTTAATGAGCTCAAAGTTTAGCTTTGCCTGGCTGCAACTGTAGATTCTGAAGTTTCATTGCCATGCCCATGTTCCCAGAAACCTTCAGCTTGCCTTGAAAGAATGCCTAAAAAGAAAAAAAAGATTACATGAAATGCAATACAACATATTACCCCAAATGCACCCCTCCCAGAAGTTATGAACTATTATGCATGTGCAGGTCCTGGCCTGCAATTTTATAATTCCAACAGTTCTAAGTAGGTATCTGGCATTCATCAACAAATGTGTTTTCTGACACTAGAAGGTAGAATAGTAAATTGAGGAAGTTGTACGCATATTATATTTTTGACACCTAAAGAGAATAAACTTGGTATTGCATGTTTCTTGCATTATCATAACAATGGATCTGCATACAAAGCAGGGCAGAATACCCAATGTTTTGGTGATGACAGTTCATAGGGTAAAAGTTCACTATTTCAGCTGAAGATGATAAAGCAATAGTGTATAGTAAATGCCACAACTGATTTCTTACTCAAATCCCCCCCCAAACATTACTGATTTTGTTACTGATTAGTTCAGTTATACAAATCTAGTTTGTGAGGCAGACATGCTAAGGATTTGGATTTTTTCCTCCAGACCTTGTAAGAAGATGAACTGCAGGCACTTAAGTATCCAAATTCTAGATGTAAAACTGCAATTGCTTCTGAATTTCCTACATGTACATCACAACATTTCTATAACATGCTTTACCTTCAAACTTCTCCCAGACACATTTTAGCTTGTGAAAATTGTTATTTACCCTGTGATTACCAGACCAAAAACTTAAGAGAATGTTACCCAGAGCATTTCAAATTTAGAAGTACAGAATAGCAACTTAAACTTAAAATTAACTTAAACATCCGGTTTATTTGTACACTATGGCTGCTTTTGACACACTGAGGAATAAAAAAACCCCCAAATACTCATAGGCATTCAGTGGATGCTCACCCCAATTTCTATTTTTCAGCATCAAGATTATTCCTTGCCAGCTATGAGCGTAAAGCCCTCCAGAGGGCCAACATTCCTCCTTTCTTAAGTCACACCGCCAACACTAGTTTCCCTCTCTTGTATGCAAACCAAGCACTGTTATATCCCCTTCTGGATTACCTATAGGATGTCTGAGATAATATGTACCTGTTCAGAAGAGTAGATACTGTCTTTCTTGATTAATCTTACTTTGGCCAATTTGTTCAGAGAAAGTCAAGAACTGCCATTTTTCAGATTAGCCATGGCAGTTTTGAGGAGCGGATTTACTGAAATGATGTCAACTTAGACACACTCAAAACAAACAAAGAAGTCAGTCCTCTTATCTCATCTTTGCTATACTTACTGTCTGAGGATTCATTTTGCCAGTCATGAGAGCTAACAGATCAGTATCAGCCATTGTAATTGTACAATCCGCCTTCTGATCTGTAAGACAGAGTTGACTATGAAGATTCAAACTGAGAGATGAAACAGTAATAGAAGCTGCAACTCCATGAAGAATCTGTTGATACTACAGGTTAGCAAAATGGTTACCTGAAGTACATACAAATAAGGGCCATTATAAAAATTTCAGCAAGAGATCATCCAATAACCAACAGGCATCTGTGCCACCTTGTAGCACAGACCATCCCAATGCTGAAGAAAGGTGGACCTTTCTGAGAGGTGCTAAGCAAATTCATTCCTTGAAAAGAAATAATAATCTACTTGTAATCAGATAGAATGTTAATTGAAGCATTGACAGTCATTTTATCAAGTTTAAATTTGCTAGTATTAAGATCAACTCAGAATAAATGCGTTTTCCCCTGTGACACTCTCTGAAGATACTCATCACTGAAATTTCAGGCATTTCCTGCCCTTTCCTTCAATGGGAACAACATGTGCATTCTGAAAGCACTCGTTTGGATTAATTAAAATCCAGAAGTTTTTTCGGATCTTCTTACCAGAAATAAGCTAAAAATTATTTTAATAAGCTCTGACAGAAATATAATGTATATACCAAAGGGCTAAAAACTGCACACATCTTTTCCTAGAGTCATCTTATTATTACTAAAGATTTCTTTTTGAAAAAATGTTGTCCACACAACAGGTAGGAGTACTTTTCTTTTTGTGATAACTCAGATCAATGAATTCCAAATCAAACCCCTGTCCTGTTTTTAATTAAAAGCTTTACGATGCAGGCTCATAGATATATGAGATTCTGAGGACAGTCTTTGGCTTTTTATTTACATTACTAGGATGCATAACTTCAGATACATGATGACATTTTCATGGCAAGGGTACAAATCCTTTGTTTCCAATAGTTTTATGGGGCTCCCCACCACCACCCAATCTGTGTCTTATTTAGGTCTGCCTTTTTTAAAATGGAACTTTAAGTTTATATCAGCTGGTACAGTATTGAAATCAGTCAAGTTTTATTGCTTAACTAGTGGCAGAGGAAAAGTAACTTTACAAGACAGACCAGCTTACCGCCTACTGGTGTCTCCAACAAAGCAACTGAAGAAACAGCTGCGTATTACAGTTCTGGCCCAGATTTTAAGAGGAGAGAACAATAAAACCCCTGAGGTTTGATTTTTTTTTTTTTATTTTTTTTAATTCCAATTCCTGTAACAGTCATATGACAGACCTGTCTGGAGCCTCTAAGAAAACATGCAATTATCCAAGACAGAATTCAGAGTAGATGTTGTTTAATTCTAGTTCCAAAATATCATGGATGAAAGTGTCAGTAATAAGAAAAACTGAAAATTAAGGTAGCTCTACACCACTGTTGCTCAAGTTCACTGTAACTTAAACAGAATATGATTTTATATTCTTTTAATTAGTTTTATGTGTTTTCTTTATGTAGTACTGACCTGAATTAATTGCC
The DNA here is from genome assembly GCF_000687185.1 of Egretta garzetta. Taxonomy (NCBI): domain Eukaryota; kingdom Metazoa; phylum Chordata; class Aves; order Pelecaniformes; family Ardeidae; genus Egretta; species Egretta garzetta. The sequence continues at coordinate 850,150 of NW_009260594.1, read as the reverse complement.
ACAGAGCCTTTACCATTTTTCACATCTACTATCCAAGTTGCTTCTTTCCCACCAGGACCATCTTTTATTTTGAAGGCAAAGACTCCACCGATTTTCTTGACAAATTGCTCTCCTTCCTGTAATGACCGCGTAATGTGCAAATTATTCATTTACTTCAAAATAATTTTAAAATACTTTGAATTAAACAGAAAGTAATGTAAAAACCTTTACCGTTTCTACTAACATAGAAATATCTACTTCCCTCTATTAGATTTCATTTAAATAATCAATTTTAAAAACCAAAAAAACCTCCCACAAACACAAACTCAACTATCTATATTAAAGTCTATCAACTAAAAAAAAAAAACAACCACTGTCCTAACAGTTTTGTCTTGCTGTAAGTCTAACCACATTCTTCTAACCACATTTATAAAGCAAGCACAAACACCAAACGCAAAGTTTCTTGTGTTAGTTAGCAAGCTCCTCACATACAATCTAAACTTGCCTTTACTGAAATACCATTATGCAGGTAAGAACTGTCTGAAAAAAATAGTTTAAAATCATGGCACAGCATAGAAAGATTTCTGAAATTGAAAGCTGCGACACTTGTCTCAATGAGCAGTACTGAGGAAGTGACTGAGGCTACTTTATTCCTATCAGGTTTCACACATGTTCTGTCATAAATAAAAATCCTGCTGCAGGTAAAAGAAGTAGTCAAATACCTCTTGGAGTTTCTTTTCAATCTCTTGGAAGATCAATTGTGACTTAAATCCATCAACAGCTGCGCTGAGAGGCACTGCCGCAATACGGCCGGTGCTGAAATGAAAAACCCATTCATTTACATACCTTTAGCCACATTTTCAACATCTTCACATTATCATGAATATGCCTAACAACAGCGAGAACAGCCACACTGAAACACTTCAGCAGCATACAGCAACTACATGATATCAAAGTGAAGCTTACTCTCTGATGGGCTTGACAGCTTGAAGTACAATCACTTCAAGATCTTTTTGCATGTATGGACAGGACACTAGTTTTATAATGAAAGTAAATCATTAGTCTTGTTTGCGGATTTATCTTAACGCTACTGACACACCTTGTGTGAAGAGAGAGCAGAACATGCATCATCTCAGAGCGCTACCGTTTTGGGGGGGGCAAAACAAATCCCCTTTTCACTCCCAACTCATGGGTCTCTTAACAGTCACCAGAGGCACTATGCATTATTCCTGATTCTCTGGAGCAAGTATCCTGCATGGCCTGACAGTAGCATGAAACCTAATTCTTCATTTCTGCAGAGGCACCCAGAGCCAAAGTAAGTACAGAGATGACCAAAGAAGTGGCAATTCAAGCAGCAGGAAAAACAAGTTTACAATTATTACCATCTCTTGGCAGCAGATTTCAAAACTGTGGTCAGGTTTGATGTTCTTAATGTGACAGAATCACTTAAAAATGTTTCTAGAACCTACATTTGTGTGGTACTAACTACCCTATAGATGTACACTAGGGTAGCAACAGTAGGGACTGTCTCATCTGAAGAAAACATATCAATTTTGCTAATAAACCAAGGCTGTACTAACAGGATGTAAAACTCTACGGTGTCAGAAAAAAAAAGCAGAACTGTTTCAAAGACTAATCCAAAATGGGTCAAATCCTGCTGTCATTTACCTTGATGTACATTCTTAACAGCTGTTACTAAAGCCACTAATTACAGGCTAGATCTGAATCCAAAGATTAAGTCTATTTGCATTGCTGTAGAAAAAAATGGTATGAAGTATCTTCATAAACATGAAATGCCACCACCTTTCCCCTACTTACACAATACATAACATCACTCAATTACATAAGCGGCATCTGAACAGATTAGTTGCGCTGTTTCATTGTAAAGTCTGACATACACTGGTGCAACTCCTTGTGTCAGGTATCTCCCCCACACAAAGCCTTTGGAAGAACTAAAGGCTTTTAAGCTTCTCTAATGTGAGATGAAACTAGTACTGCTAAGATTTCTCTGCACTGAGTTGTAGCTAAGAAAGAATTCTAAAAATTCTCAATGCCAATGAAGGTGAAGCGAGCTGTAGTCCATTAGACTTAATTTCTTCAGGAGAAATATATCTATACATGCAAAGCTTTACCTTACAGGAAGACGCTACTTCTAGCAGCACCTCAAGGTTAACAGCATACAAAGAGCAACAGATTCCCTGTTCCATAAAATCACAGTATTTTTAAAGACAAAGCTCAAAGCAATGGAAAATAGTATATTCCCTATAACAGTCTTTCCCCCTGTGATTTAAAACTGTGTAGCAACAGTCAGTGCTGAGGGTTGTGAGCATGTGTGAAGAGAATCCATGAGAAGATATGATTTTTCCTGTATCACATCTATTTTCTCTTATGGTCTAACCTCTTACAGATTACAGAAGTGATAAGATTATTACTTCTGACACTGTACTACAAAAAGTTACTGCTGCAGCCCTTCAAAATTCAATTACTTCTCTCATTACCTCTTCCACCGATTATATTGTCACCTCCCAGGAACTGTACAGGTCTAGCTAAAACAGACATTAGAAATATGAGTTGGGAGGGGAATATTTCTGTCTGGAAGTCCAGTACATGACAGACTTTACTGTTCACAGGTTTTTAGAGCAAATATAAAGTATTGGCTTCAAGCTTTAAAACCACAACCGTAATACTCACAACAAGTAGCTCAATCTTTCTGAGCAAGGTTGAAAATGAAAAAGGGAACTGGGTATTAAAAAAGTATCTCCTAAAATTCTGGTGTATTTACAAATTTTAAGCACTTTCTCTCAATTCCTGTCTATCCTAGCACAGAACTGTAGCACACTGCAAAACAGCTCCTTAGCAGTGTTCTCCGCTCGCTCTGAAGTATGCTACAATTGCAAGCGCAAATTCTCTAGCCAGGACCGGATGAGTAACATGCCTGAATTATAATGAGTACTTAGAATACCACATGTAATGCATACAGCTGAAAGCAGTTCTTCATGAAACCAAACTAGCAACCATTTTAGTAGTGATAGTAGTGGGTATCCCTATTCCCATGGATGTCTTGCTTTTTTTGGCAAGTCCCTAGTTTCAATGAATTCATTTGAACACGGCCTGTTTTGTTCTTGGAAGGGTTTTTCTTGTGGGTTTTGTTGGCTTTTTTTCCATCCAACCATTAGCCTTTTCCTTACAAGAAATCATGCGAGCCATTTTTATGGGCCAGTAGAGCAAATTGTTATACTGAGAAGAGCAATTTCAATAACTTATAACTCACAGTGCGTATTGTTTACCAGGAGTAAGACACTGTGTAAATTATACCCTCTGTATATGCCCCCAGTGCAGGAGGCACTCAACAATTCCAACTGCTGAGCAAGTTTTAGTTTCCAGTGCAATTTCTTCCTTGCACAGAGGCAAAAAATAATTCTAAAGGAAATAAATTCTGAAACCCAAAGATATGGAAGCACAGTCAACGCAAAGTGAGCTCAGTTTACACCACTACTGCGCCCACAGCGAAAGTTTCCAACGAGAGCATAACCGGTAGCTGTACACGAATGCCGAACGAGCACTTTCATTCAGCCATGCACTTTCTTGTGCTCTACAGAGACAGAGTCTGAAAGGTGACTATTTTGCAAGGTCTTTCCGTACACATGGGGATTTTTGGGGGTGTTTTGTTTTTTTTTTCCTCCTCGAGAAGCCAGCTAC
>NW_009260594.1:843953-846223 GCF_000687185.1 Egretta garzetta | reverse complement strand
GGGGGGAAGGGGCAGAGCAGCTGGTCCTCACAGAAGCGCTGTACGCCCTTGAGAGAGCGCCAGGCTGAAACCCCGCGTCACCCATTTCTCACGTTTCTACGAGACTGCGTAGAGAGAAGCCAGACAAAGCTCCTGCCTAAGGGGTCAGGTGCCCGGAGGGCCAGTGTGCGCTATCTTCCGAACCCCCAATTCTCCAAAGGGCCCTTTATCAAACAGACAACTCGGCATAGGCTTTTGAATCTCCGAGACACAACTACACGACAATCGTAAGCATTTTACAGTAGTTTTATGTGCCACGGCGTCTTCAGCGCAATGCCGTAATAACAGCTACTAAAGACACCTCAGAAGCATTAGTGGAGCTCACCTCGCTGTGCTGGCACCCATCTCAGCAAACTAATGTTGGATTCAGATTGCTGCTCTAAATCTAACAAACATTAAAATGCAACCAACGATCTTACGGAAAATTGGGGGGTTTTCTTTGTGATACAAATGCCTACTACAAAAAATGCCCGTAGTAAGTACGCGTTACACTACAAGGTAAGAAAAAGCCCTAGAATACACAACTGAATTGTGATTAAAATTTGTGTTGGGCATAGCTGGTTAAATGAAGTAAGGAATATGCAACAGGCATAGTCCATAAACTTCCTTCCCTAGTAGGATATTAAATGAATACGTGCAGTAAGATTTGAGAAAGTTAGTTCTTGACAACTAAGAAACCTGGAAATACATGTTATTGGGAGGCCCAAAATGAAGGTGAATCCCTTTTCACTACAGCCTCGATTTTCAGATTATATTTACCCTCAGTCTCCCCCTACAATAGCTACTCCCCCTATTAGCTCTTTCTGCAATTATGATCGATTCCACCACATGCACATTTCTTCTTCCCTCCATCATCCACAGACCTCTGTCCCTTCTCCCTTCCCCTAGACAACTGTGTAGGCCTTTGGGCAAGGTGGAGGAGGAATCTGCATTTTATGCACTGAATTTTATGCATTGCCAAGTGAAACATTACGAAGAGGATGAGTTAGAAGTTTTATAATTCCAGTCAAAGATGAGAGTTAAGAGATTTCATTTACAGTTTCTCAGCCTTAAGGAGAATGTGTACCGCAGTACCTCCTGCCCCGTGGAAGATGACTGGTATGACCTCTGATTAGCATATAGGTAGCCTCAAGACTGTTTATAGTGAAATTAAGCTGGCAATCTGTAGACATGTAATTTTCTGCATTTTAATGACTCCTCCCCCCCCATCTGTTGGCCATAGAGGCATGAATACCAGTAATTGCCTCTACATTTATCACTGTGTAACTGACAGAACTTTAACACGTACCTAGCAATGCAATACTTTTGTTACAGATACCCACGGTCTCATTTAGCTGGAATGTTTTTCTTCCAGAGTTTCCTAATACTTCCCCCCCCCCCCCCCCCCACCCCCTGCAGATTGTCTAGCTGTTCCAGCTGTTTACATTAAGGTTTGTTGTTTTACAAGGCTTCCTCCTCTCCAGTTTTCTGACAATTTCTCATTTCCAAACAAGGAAGGAGCATTATCTTCACAAATCCAAACACATTTTATCCAAGAGCCATCTCATTTGGAAGCAAGCATAGCAGTTTAAAGAAAACAAAAAAAACAAAACAAAAAAAAGGAAGCCCTATGTTGCTGGGAAACAGGGACTAACTGAGCTTCTGTTGTAAACATCAGATAAATATTTTGACATCCAAGGTTCAACACAAATAGCTTTTACTACAGCTAACAAGGGGGCAGGCTCTTCAGATGCAGTAAAAACCTCCAAAATCTGAATTTTAAAGGATGACAACATACAAAAATAGTTATTTAAACTACATGCATCAGGAGTTGTACTACTAAGCAATTATGTAGCAAAAAGCAAAGCTGTTTCACGGGTTGCTTTAACAACAACAGAAACAGTAGCACCATAAAATTAAATAAAAGTGCTAATGATCAAATTCACACTCCAACTCTTTTGCTTTGAGCAATCCTGCATGGTCAACCTGCCCTAACGCTTGCCTTAGTTGGAAATGAGAATCAACTCCAGAGCTTCCTTCTAGTCTTAGGAAGCCCTCATGTTTCATACAGACAGATACAACTGGGAAGCATCTGCCTGCTCAAGAGCTGTATCATATCTAACTGGCATGACTAAATGAAATGGTTTTGCATACCTGTAGCACCAAGTGGATGTCCTTTTGAAATCAAGCCACCACTAGGATTAATAACCCATTTTCCTCCATAAGTATTGTCTCCTCTGTCAATCAGGTCA
>NW_009260594.1:830323-843728 GCF_000687185.1 Egretta garzetta | reverse complement strand
CTCTTCCTAGAAAACAGCAGTTACAAAACAAAAATGTTCCTTTTTCAGTTTTCAGTGATTTTTCACGTCTACTGTCACTTACTAAAGATGCTGCATGTCAGTCAAAACCTAGGAAATACTGCACCACAGATTTTGCAAAGGACAGATTGAAATTAGCCAAACTACATTAATGAGACTTGCTTATGCTACTGGAGAAAGAGCAACATGGAAAAGAAGTAAAAGGGCTAGCCTTTGATACAAAAGCTTTTTTAAATTTGCTGTTTTGTTGATATACAGTATTATGATATAGTTGATATAATGCTGTTCATTATTATTTCATTAATGAAATTGCAGTGATAATTATGTTTTTCGTAAAAGAGGGGTTAGTCATAATTTGTGACCCCCAGGACCCCAGGTCCTGGTGAACACCAGGCTGAACATGAGCCCTTGCCACAAAGAAGGCTAACGGTACCCTGGGCTGCATTAAGCCATTAAGATAGTAAATACAACCACTCATAAGACTAATGCTTAGAATTGCTTAGCTTTCCAGACTATTAGTTCCCATGCCTTCAGCAGACAGTTCTCCCCTTTAACCAGTCCCTTACTCTTTTATTATTGTAGCAGCTTTTTCAGCCTACACTATTAACATCAAAGTCTAAAAAAGATCTGCCACCTTTCCTGTACTTATAACTTGCTTCTGCCATTAAATGAGAATAGCAGGTTAGTCTTGCACATCTAAATCCACAATGTGGTTTATGCCATTTCACTAATCTCTATGTCTAATTAGTCTACTGTTCCCAGGTAAGTTTCACTTACTAGTAAGGTCAGACTGACTGAAAGGTGGTAGGAATTGCATTAAATTACCACACACAAGACTTATTGATGAAATAGACAAGTACCATCAGGATTCTTCTGTATCTTCAAAGGAAAGAAGCTTAAAAAGCTTAATGTACCTATTTAAATAATGTCAAACATTTACCATTTTTACTGCAGATACCATAAAAACACAGCAAAGACAACAGTAACAAGCAAGCATTCAAAGGCAAATATTTGAAGATCTACAAACACATAAAAAGTCTTCCTGAAGATCTACGAACTCCGCTTCAGTGAGAAAGCTTAGACTTAATACAATACACCATCTAGTGACTGAGTATGATATTTTCTCAAATTAGTTAAAAACAAATTAGAGAAAGAGTACATCAGATGATTATTTATGCACAGCAAGAATACATTTAGAGTTTAAATATATCATATACAGAAGTAGCAGTTCAATGCATGATTTATTTGAAATCAAACAAAAACCTCTTTAGTAGAAAATTTGAATGATTTGACAGAGAACTAAACTCCACTGCCATTTAACCTGTTGTAAATCCACTCATTTCAATCAAATTAAACTAATCTGGACAGATTGTGCATCGTTATACAGTTGACTTTAGAGGCATGTTCACAACTTGCCAACAACTCTGTATTTTCAAAGGCAAAGATGTTTCAAGATGTAAAAAAAAAAAGTTGGATCAAAGATAAGTAACTTGGTAAGGCCCTCTAAAGGTAATTCTTGTCTGATTTTTATCTTCTTAAAAGGAAATAGAAAGATGAAGGGAAATCTTGGGGCACATAAGTATATAGCCCTGAAAAAGGGGCATCATACTGAGAAAGCTCACAGGAGGCCTTAATTTCCTGGCTCTGCTTGCTTAAAAGAGCCATCCCTGCACAAGCTACCCATATGATTTCTCATAGTTGTCCAACGCTTTAATTTGCCTTGTATATTTCTTCAGAAATCACAGTAACACACTAATTTGTTAATCTAATTCTACAGTTTGCAGGTCTTGCTTATGTTACTACAGTGGTAACTTGCTTTTCCCTTTTATGAGGTTAGCTAATAAGATTTTCAAATATAGAAGATCTGTCCAGTAGACAACTCAAAGTTCTAATTATATGAACAGATAAAAAGATACTTTTAATACTTTCCATTTCAATAAAACAAGGATGCAATTACCTTCTGGACAGAGTCCCAGAGCTTCGTAGGTAATGAACTCATTAACTGAGAAACAGTCATGAAGTTCGATCACATTGACATCTGTAGGTTTTAGGCCTGCTTTTTCAAAACATTTTTCTGCAGCTTTTTTAGTCATATCATAGCCAGCCTGCAGCCAGAAGAAATTGTACGTTAAAATATCATTAAAGAAACATAGCTAGCAATTTCATTTCTACACTTCATTTTAAACATGCTTCTGTATATTCTGTAAGTGAAAGTAACCTGCAGGAGGTGGCATTCTAATTTATTTTAATGCATCACATATCACAGCATTTAATATTCATACAGTATGAATTGTATAGAAAGAAATACATTCCAAATCTCATTGTTGGCATGTGGAAACTTTTCTGGGGAATACCCTCTATTTTCTCAACCTTGCTCACAAGCCAAATTGCTCCTCTGCATGACACAGACCAACAGCCTTGAATCAAATCCTCAAACTGTCTTGCTACCTTTTTCTGTCAGCCACCTGACTAGAATTGTATTTGAAACCTAGACAGAACAGGACTAGAGTAGAAACTATTGGGTATTCTAATGGTTTAATTTACATCAAATTATTTTAGTCAATTTGCTGTGGGATCCAAATTTTGCAGTTCACGTCTTTCCCTTCATTCTACTTAAGTAATCATGACTATACCCAATGGGTTATTTCAGCTTCAGTATTACACTGACATAAGTAAAATTGTTTTAAGTGTCACCACTCTCATAAACAGAAAAATTAAAGAAATGTGTTTCTTGCTGTTCGAATTATTTAAAAAGTGGCCTTTAAATTATTTGTTGAAAACTAGGTTTTTGATAGCCTGTTTATAAATTTCTTGCTGTTATTCCATAACTATACTCTGCTTACTCCACCTGCCCAAATTAAATTACCTTTACATTCACCACAAAGTATAATTTGTTTGCTTACTGACATGGAAATGTCTACGGTATCACCATCAGGACTTGCAGGTATTAAAAAAGAAACCCTGAGGGGTATCACGGAATACAGAATTGTAAACCTACCATCTTAATACAGCTGTTTTCTTCAAATGTGCTTGGATAATCAGTAACCATCACCTGGGCTAGAATTTCCACAGCTTTTGACTGCAACTTATGCCTTTTTACAAACTCCTCACTACTCAAAATTGCAGCTGCAGCACCGTTTGATGTTGGACTGGTTAAAAGAAAAATAATTATGTCATTATTCTCAGTCAGTAATGTGAATCTTTCATAGAATTATCCTTTAATACAAACACAAAAACCAAAAAAGGCCAAACGAAAAACCACTTTCTTTGGCTGATGCCACTGAAACTATAAATTCCATCGGTATTTGCTGGACACTTTCAGTAACATTTATAACAGACATTTGAAAAGCATGACATCAAAAAAGAAACTTATCATTAAGGTTTTTCAATTTGGAAAAAAATCAAAGCTTCTACTTGGCTATAAACATTATTAACAACAAGTCTTTCAGAAGGGTACAGGAAAGGCTGAAGAGAAGAATTAACACTTAACAGCAATGGATGTGCACTGGTAAAAGACACAAAAGACGCGAAAGCCCCAAAGTACAAAACATACTTCAGCTTACTGTATGATACTGTGAACAAGTATCTAGATAGGGTTTGGTCCAGACAGAGATTCCACATTTGTTTTATTTATAAGAAGTTTTACTTAAAATAATCTGTAAATTTTAATTTACATACAAGCAGACTTTTATTTAAATAAATGTCCTACCATATTTGTCTTAACATCAAGATTTATTTCACAATGCTAAGTCCTCTCCTTACCAACACTGTAAGACAGTCAAGAATTCAAAAATTTTGCGGGACTGCAGAACTTCATCTAATGTGTACTCCTTTTGGAACTGGGAATACCTAAGAAAAACATAGAGATGCCATCTTAGTTTTAGCACAGCCCTTAGCAGTAGACATCCTAATATCATACTATTAAGCAGCTTTAGAGCTGTTTCTACAAAGTATAAGACACTGGATGTAGAATTTATGCTGGGTATAATTCTCATTCTGTAATAAAGAATATACCCTGCAAAGTATTTATAAAAATAATACTCAGTTTTGCATTATTTTTTTAACAGCAACATATGTTCAGTATAGAGGTAGAGTACATTACTCACGGGTTTTTAGTTGAATGGGTATGATTCTTCCATGCAATTTTTGCAAAGTATTCTGGATTTGTCCCTGGAAGGGGAAAGAAAGCTCTCTTGAAATACTTTGTTTACCCAAACAGTGCTAACATAGCATTTTAAATATTGTGAATTTGACCTTTAGAAGTATCTTTACAAGAAACTCATTGTTATAAGGCTATCCTTAGAACTCAACTTACATCTAAAAATTAGATAAAGACTATTAAACATGGTTGAGTTTTAGCTAACAGAACATCCTACTTGGATATTTAACACTTACTAACGTAAAAATACAGAAAATAAGTGCATTTTATTTGAGGTATTATTATATTGCTGAAACTTGAATGCTCATTTTTCCTATCAGTGCAAAACAGCTGCAGTGAAATACTGGAGTCCAAGTCTAAAATTTTTCCATATACTAGTCTAAAACTAAGTGCAAATAAAAGATGCTCAACAGGCCAGCCTATTACCTTGGAGCCAATTCCCTTGTCTGGTGAGAGGGTAAGAAATGGCAGTGACAGCAATCTAGTACTATATATTGAATCAAATACCTGAAAAGTTTTGTCAAACAGCTCAGTCCTAAGCCTATCTACCCATCCTAAGACACAAGGAAAAAATGCAGGAAGTTATGCAACCTTATTGCCCAGAGCTTATGGAAGGTCCAAACTATACCATTAGCATGATTACCAGACACTCTGCATCACAGCCTTAATTTTGTCTCCTGATGGTTTTGTTTGACTACACATCACCAACTTTTCTGTAGATAATTATTTATCCAAATGTGTTTTCGTACATGTTAGCCGTAGATATTGCAGTTGTAGTACTTGGGTAAAAGAAAGGACACTGAATGCTAACAGTTTTTAAAAACTAAACCCTATTATATATATTTTTTAAATCACTTCTTTAAAAAAGGCCAATGAAAAAATGTATTTTAACATACCATATTTCTCCATATATTCTTTGCCAGCACTTGCAAATATCTGAGGTGCTAATGGAGCACTTGATAAACCATATTTATTTATCATAACTTCCAAATGTTTGTCCATTGGATCAGTTCTGTTAGAATGCTAAAAAGAAGATAAATAGTTATAAAGCAAGTCATAATTTCCTTTTCTTTACAACATCACCACAGAAGTGCCATGGATTTCAAGCAAAATAGCGGTTTTTCTGATATTTTAACAATTCCACTGGTCAGTATTGTTGCACTTCAGTGACATGTTTTGAATCATTCATAATTTCCCAACTATAAGAAAGAGTAAATAAGCAGAAAATGTTTAGCATTATAATCACCACACTGAGTCATGGCAAGGACCACTCCTATGTGATTTCTATCCGTCACTATTTTCAGCAGAGGACTCCAGGTATTTTTCACCTCCGTTTAAAATCATATAGTTAATGTAGTGCCAAGTTATAAAATTAATACTGTATTAATGTTTTCAACGAAGCTTAGATGAAGTATCGTAAAGCACGTTAAAGATAACTCTTACTCATTTCAATCAGTGGTTAAATTTAACATTTCTCACCCAAATCTCTGCATAAGTTACCAAATTTGGCAGTTCTGTAGTTAAATGACATATGGGCTCTAATATTGCTTGCCATAAGGCAAAATACAAACAACCCACATACACAATTCTCCAGTAAAAACAAAGAGACAACAAAGAAAGGTTTACAGAAGCCTTTAGCTTTTGGGAAAGTGTGTTATCTGGTCAACTGAGTAAGCATCAAGCTAAAAGGCAGAAGACCCAGACTCTTTCTTTGATATGATGTATCATTTTGAGAAAGACACTTCAATTGCTCAATGCTTCAGTATTCTATCTGGTATTTTCATTATTCCCTATTAACCCTGCCTTTAGCATATTCTTGGCAAAATACTAAAAGCATGACATACTACATAAAATTAATTCTAAAATTTTCCATACAAAATTTATATATCATAGCTGCAATCAGAATTGTAAAACTCATTAAAAGTTTCTATGGATCAAAATAATGATCAAAATCAAAATACAAAATCAAAATTTTGTAATCACCTATAGCAACATCTTAAAGCAACTGGGTATTTATGAGAATATGTCTCAGAGGATGAGATGTATTTCATCTACAAATACAATAAAATGTATGAAGTGTTTCAGACACTTACACCTGCACGAAGGGATCCTTTTGCCATCCTCTCAAAGCCAAGAGCCAGAACGCAATCTGCCAAACCTTAAAATAAAATTTGTGGCTATTTAAAACACAATGTAATTATAAATGACATTATGTACTAACAACCATTCAATTACAAGAAATATACATAAACACCTAGCAGCCTTTGTTTTTGAAAGAGTCAAATTGGGATGGGAATGGTATTGATACAAACATATTGATACTGAAGAATGAGAGAGCATTATGAGGTTTGGGTTTATTTTTAAACTGTTTGACAGCAATTATCTTAGATGACCAAGCACGTATGTGTCTGCTACAGATACTAGAATAATCATACAGAATGTTACTATAGTTTTCATTACAGAAACATCAGCATTGAGGTGCAAGAAAGTATCAAAGTCCACAAAGGAACTGCAGAAATAGAAGGAAATGCTCATCTGTCAATTCAAAGCAGTCTGTCACAATGCATTACTCTCTTCCCCCCCCTTCCAAAAATGTGTTAGTCAAACACTTGTGTTAACTTCAAGTTAAAAAAAAAAAAAGAAAAAAAAAAATCTAATTTTTTTAGCAGATTCTTCTTTCCTTCTCAACCTGCAGAATCTAGTGTCTTGCAATACTGTAATACAACTCGTTCTGCACTACTGCAAACAATTCTTCCAGAAAAAACTTAGCCAGCTCACTACTTACTAGGTTCATACAGCTTATGACACAGGAAAGGCCATTTATATCCATATACACCATCCTACTGCATCACAGACATGGTCTCTTTGGTGCACATATAATGCTCTAGTTCATAGTGACAGCTTTACTCTTTTAAGTGCTTGGTCTTATATTTGCATATACAACTGACCAACCTTTTTAGCTGAGTGAGGCAGAAAACCAATTCTGCCTCTTAGGATAGGACATTTACAACTCAAGAGTATTCACACATTCACTAGTCCAGTTCTTCATCCTAGTTATATTTATCGAAATAGAGAATATGTATTACCCTGCCCCAGAGCAAAACAACTCACCTCCTTCTATTAGTTGTCTGGCCATGAACAAAGCAGTTGATCCAGTAGCACAGTTGTTGTTGACATTAATGATAGGAATGCCAGTTAAACCCAAACTATGATAGATAGCCCGTTGTCCACTGGTTGACTCACCTTTATACAGAGACACATTAAAATAAGGTACATACTCAAACTTCACTAGCAAAAAGAAATCCCACTATCTATGTGCAATGTTACCACTTAAACTGCAAACTTGAACTTTTGAATTGTCATCTTGGGTATGTCTCTCAAGTACCCGCAGTACAAGAACCTCAGAAACAAGATGAAAATAAACAGATTTTAAAAACAGAACTTTGTCCTGCTTCTGTGATAACAGACCATGGATTAACAGAAGGTAACTGGTCAGAACAGAGTGGCTTGGAAGCTGCTATCACAGCTAACTGACCCTACTTCAGTTGCCATAGTAGAGTCTTAAATTAATAGAGAATCAGGAAGAAAGTAAATGGAAAACTCTCTTTGGAATGGGAACAGATTTCTCCATGATACAAATCTGATTTTGACTGCTTTGAGAAATACATCAGACATCTGTGAATTAGAGTGACAGGAAAAGGTTCAAACCAGCCATTTAACACCATCTCCTCTCACTACAATAAGCAGTGACTGCAAGTTAAAAGCTTCTGCTGAGGGTGTCTACTAGAAATCTGTTTAAGGGTTGTGCTGGTTTGGGCTGTGGTAGAGTTAATTATCTTCATAGTAGATGGGGCTGTGTTTTGAATTTGTGCTGAAAACAGTGTTGATAATACAGGGATGTTTTAGTTACTGCTGAGCCAGGCTTACACAGAGTCAAGGCCTTTTCTGCTTCTCATCCCACCCTACCAGCGAGTAGCCTGGGGGGCTCAAGAAGCTGGGAGAGGGCACAGCCAGGACAGCTGACCCCAACTGACCAAAGGGATATTCCAGACCATACGACATCATGCTCAGCATATAAATCTGGGGGAAGAAGAAGGGGGGGATGTTCAGAGTGATGGCGTTTGTTTTCCCAAGTCACCGTTACGTGTGATGGAGCCCTGCTTTCCTGGGGATGGCTGAACACCCGCCTGCCGGTGGGAAGCAGTGAATGAATTCCTTGTTTTACTTTGCTTGACTGTGCAGCTTCTGCTTTACTTGTTAAACTGCCTTTATCTCAACCCACAAGTCTTCTCACTTTTACTCTTTGGATTCCCTCCTCATCCCACCACAGGGGGAATGAGTGAGCAGCTGTATGGTGCTTAGTTGCTAGCTAGAGTTAAAACACAACAGTCCTTTTTGGCACCTAGTGTGGGGCTCGAAGGGTTTGAGATGACAACAGATTTGATTGGAATGTGCTAGATCAAATTTATAGCTGTTATTGCTGTTTAGCTATTAATCAGCAGGCTTCCGTGCTTGCCATGGGGCTTGCTTGCCTTACTGTACATTAGAGTCTAGTGCTCATTAGTGGCTGCTTTTTGCTTTCACTACTTATCATCTTACTATACTGTGCCTGGGAACATTTGGCAACAGCCATGGCCACGCGCCTGGGCTGGCAGATGATGAGGACATTGCTGCTGTTTCTGTGCTGCTGTACTGGACAGGCTGGAACTCCAGTGTGAACTCAAGTCGAAGGGACTGTGACCTGTGGGTAAGTCCATGTGGGAGCAGGATACCCTGAAACGTCTGTAGCTGTGCAGAAGTCCACACCAGAGCAGAAACATCTCAAAGCATCTGTGGCCATGGTTATGTTTGTGTCACAACAGGTGTACCTCTGAAGGGACTGTGGCCCAACGATAAGGTCACACTGGAACAGGTGAACCTCAAAGCAACTGTGGCTGTGGAGAAGTCTATGCCACAGCAGGTATGCTCCTGGGGAGACTGCGGCTCACAGATCAAGGCTCCACAGATAAGTTGGAGCAGGTACAACCCTAAGGGACTGCAGTCTGGGGATCAGTCTAAGCCAGAGCAGGGGCAAGGTATGTGTGTGTGTGTGGGTTCATTGCAATGTTCAACACAATGGTCAGGTCCAAAAGGACCAGGGGTGGAGATTATAATGGAAATACCTTTAAACTGTTGCAACCCAGGATTTGAGTTGCATGTTATGGGAATTACTATAGCAGGAACCCCTTGTTGCTAGCCAGGCAATAAGCAAGGGGAGAAGTTCATCGCAATGTTAAACCCTATAACCTGGCCCAAAGGGACCTGGAGTGAAGATTATAATAGAAATACCTTTAAATTGTTGCAACCCATGATTTAAGTTGCATGTTATGGGAATTACTATAGCAGGAACCACCTGAACCAGTGGAGGACAAGCCTTACAAGAAGCAGTGCAAGTGCAACAGTGACCTGAGCTGGCTTAGGTGCCCAGTAATTCCACACAACACACCACCTCTCCTGTCCTGAGTGAGCAGCATAACAGATGGAGCCCAAAGTCATGGACTAAATGAATTCAATGCACATTTTGCAGATGTTTTACAGGTGTAGTCCACAGACTAAGGAAATGATATCTGTGTATTATATCTAAGGATGGGAAAGGGGGTAGGGGTTAGTGAGAACCTATTGGATAGTGTGATGTAAATGGTATGGAATAAGGGGTGGAGAATGTGCTGGTTTGGGCTGGGATAGAGTTAATTTTCTTCATAGTAGCTAGCATGGGGCTGTGTTTTGAATTTGTGCTGAAAACAGCATTGATAATACAGGCATGTTTTAGTTACTGCTGAGCCAGGCTTACACAGAGTCAAGGCCTTTTCTGCTTCTCATCCCACCCTACCAGCGAGTAGCCTGGGGGGCTCAAGAAGCTGGGAAAGGGCACAGCCAGGACAGCTGACCCCAACTGACCAAAGGGATATTCCAGACTATATGACATCATGCTCAGCATATAAATCTGAGGGAAGAAGGAGGAAGAGGGGGATGTTCAGAGTGATGGCGTTTGTCTTCCCAAGTCACTGTTACATGTGATGGAGCCCTGCTTTCCTGGGGATGGCTGAACACCTGCCTGCCGGTGGGAAGCAGTGAATGAATTCCTTGTTTTACTTTGCTTGTCTGCGCAGCTTTTGCTTTACCTGTTGAACTGCCTTTATCTCAACCCATGAGTTCTCTCACTTTTACCCTTCAGATTCTCTCCCCCATCCCACCGGGGGGAAGAGATGTGTGGGAAGGGAGGAGGCAGTGAGTGACTGAGTTGGGCTTAGTTGCCAACTGGGGTTAAACCACAACAAGGGTCCTGCTGGTAAAGAAGGCAGAGCAGCACCATGTCAGTATGTAAACACCTCAGTTTTGTCTACATCAGGTGTGAAGCATTATTCTGGAGCCATACAAATGCATGTCCTCTCAATAATCTTATGTAGTACAGTAAACCATGGTTATGTTTCTATGTATGTCCATAGGATTAAAATAGTTATGAACCTCTCAGAGTAGATCTCATCTATCACTTAGAATTGAGTCCAAGTAGATATCTCTTATGTTCTCTTGGGCTGAAAGTGCAAGGACACAGTGTCCCCAAAATACCCCTAGCAAGCATCTTCAACTCAAGAGCAGTGGATAAACAAGCATATCCATTTTAGTATACACACAGCACTATACAAAAAAAATAAAAGCATTTTCAAGTCTATTGCCATAAACATTATAATACATAAGTTTTTTACCACTTGAATAAATATACCACCTGATCTTGCTCAAAGAGCTACTTGTATACAACACATTTGCAAGGCATAAAATTATGGCAGTCTTCCCATACCAATGACTAGAACTGCAAACTCCACAGATAAACAGACATAGATCTGTGATCACTAAAAACAGTAATTTTAAGAGTTTGAAACAGTTCTGAACTGACACGATTAAATATTATAACCTGAAATTGATGGGATCCTCCATACTGTATCCACACAGATGTCTCCAAATGTCACATCCCAAACAAATGACATTACTTACCAAAAACATAACCCACACATGCCTGCTCTACTGCTGAATAAGGAATCCCGGCATCAGCTAAAGCCTTCTGGCCTGAAAAAAAGTTTTAAAGTTGAAGGGGGGAGGAGCAGGGAAAAGCAGCTCTCACAACCATAACAAGCACACCTAGAGTAGCATGTAGGATTCATGCATTCACAAAAAAAAGCGTGATGTAAAAATTCCTTATTATACAATGGGAATGGTTAATATAGTCTTGCATCTTAAATCTCATCAGGACAATTTTGCAGTATTTAGAGTTCTGAACAAGCTCCTTTATCAGAAACTTTCAGTCAATTCTGTGGTCATGCACAGAGGTTGTTTGTCCCAGTGAAAGTATGCTTGAATAATGTAAGTAGGTATGAAATTATTTAAGTGTCCAATTCAATTTTAAGCTGTCCTTCAGTACTGGAAGGTATTGAGTTGACCGGGTCAGTTATGGATTTTTTTTAAAAGTGTTCTTTTTTATCAGTTTTAGATTTGCTTCTTATATGCACCTATTTACTGAACAGTAGCTGTTCCTTCATATGTATAATAAAAAGATTAACTGTAAAACTTAGAGTAAGTGCCAGCAAGCAAACTAATCTTTCCTTTATTATTACCTGCCTCCTTCACCATGTCAGGATAATCAATGCCATCCTCAGGTCTTGTGAACTGACAAGAAAAAAGGAGAAAAAACCCCAAGAACAAATCACAGTGAGATTTAATACATTCTTTGCTCAAATTGGTACATTTAAAGAATTTAACTTAGCAACAGGTTTGTGAACAATGGGTTTTAAGTAATGCAAACAACTTAATTGACCCAAAAGTACATGCACAAAATCTGCACAATTCCCAAGTGCTACTGCCAAACCCTGTGATGGCTAAAACCAGAAAACAGTGCAGTTTTATGGAAGCTGAAGACCATTTCTGCTCAGTCTTAAAGAAGATCCTTTACTTGTATGGAGAGGGACAATAACAACGTTCAAAGCCTGTGGGTGGGACAGATAATAACTGTCATCTTCACCGATTTATTATAATACATGACGATCTTCATTAAGGGTTTGATAAATACCTCCCATCCTCTTTACTTTATTGTACTCCTATCAGCAACATGAAAACGCTTGCTCTTTGTACAGAAGTTAATTCTACATAATCCTCCCTTTCCCAAGCCTTATACCACTTTGTTACAAATCATATCGTACCTTACCCCTCACCATTGTAGTAGTGGTGGTATTTCTGTTTTCTTTGTAGTATGACTCATTAGAGTTCACCAACAAATACATGTGTTTTGCATGTTTCACTCATTTACAAAGAGTGTCTCTGCTAAAAAAATCCTCATGCTAACTACTTAGAATTCTACAAGTGATTTGACATTTGCTGTTAGTATATAAAAGTTAATTTGCTACCTCCTTATGCTTACCTCCCCAACTCCAGTCTTTCACAACACTTAGTTGTACTTTCTGTAGTGCCTCCTTTCCTTAATTTAGACAGAGAACCTTCATACTGAAGGTCATAAGAAAAATCAGTCAGTGAATTAATCATTATAAAAGTCTGTTAGCCCAAATAACATCAATCGCTCTTACAAAGAGTGAAAGAGAGTATTGTCAATTCCTCAAATCACACTAAACTAGTAACTGAGATGATCCACTGTTGCAAGCGATAGGCATGGTCTGTGTAACTGTCAGTTCCACACACAGGAGACACGGATGGTTGTTTTGAGAAGGTATACCAATTTTTAGCAGACATTACATCAAGATTAAAAAAAGATGAAGGACACAATCCTAAAAGACTTTGTAATAAAATGCTTAAGACACAATATGGTGTCTGACAAGTTTTAGTTGTCTCTTCCCACTATTGCTCCTTCCTTGAGCAACAAATGAGTTTAAGGTGAGGTCCAGTAACTTCCAAAACTACATTCTGTGATCCAATAAACAGAATTAACAGAATGAAGTCTTGTACCTTTTATTTCCTCCATTATCACATCCCATGCTGGAGGAATACTCAGGCATCAACAACGACAAAAAGAAAAGTTATTTAAGAAGTGTGTGTTTTTTTCTGACTACTCTAGCAAACATCAAAGTCATCTTAAGTTTCATCCACCAAAAGGTTCGCTTAGGTTTTGTTCATCCTTGAAAGCGTGCCACGCCGTGTGAACTCTGTGCTGGCCACCGAGTGCCTCGCCACAGCAAGGCACGACGAGCG
>NW_009260594.1:794955-829069 GCF_000687185.1 Egretta garzetta | reverse complement strand
GACACTCAAGCTGTCCCTGCAGCTCTGCCCGGACATCCTGCGCGGGCCCCGGCACGGGGGCGCGGGGGTCCCGGGGCCGCCGAACCTTCCCTTGCCCTAACGCCCTCGTAGCCCGAAAGGCGAGGGACTGCCTCCCAGGGTCCGCAGCAGGCAGGTTGCTTGTTGTCTCTTTGCTTTAAGTTATGCCTTCATACTTTTTTCCCACAACACAGCTGCCGAATAAATAGCTAGTTGCCTTTTTTTTTTAAAAAAAAGTTATGTATGCCGGAGATCTCAATACAAGAAGTAAGTACCTTAGAATTTTCTGATATCCATAATGTACACTGCTAAAAGTAGGGTACGACCAGGGTGTGTCTGTGCATATTTATGCATGAGAGTCACTAAGTGATTTGAGTTTTGGTTCAGATTGCCAACGTAATTACTTTCTGGTAAGGGCAAATATTGCAAGATCTTATAAATAGTTCTTGGTAGTTTTCCTAGTTACATGTACGTGAATATAGTTACCCGAATTGGCGATTTCCAGTTTGCTGGTGCCCACTGTTACCCGTGTCTTTGTTCCTATTTGACACAGCTCTTGTTTACTAACTGGCTGCTGGCATAGGCAGAGGAATAAAGACAGAGACCCTTTAGCAGGGAAGAAGGACCTGGCACGACGGGTGTGAGGTGTGTCTGTGCACCGACAGCAGCAGCAACAGCTTCTTAGGATGTTAAGGCCTGCCAAGGAAACGGATGTTTTTTCTCTCCAAAGCGTACACAAACCATTGGATAGTAATTTACTAAACATAAGTGGAAGGGAAAAGTAGGTAGATGTTGTGGACTTATTTTTCTGCTTGGAGTTAGGAACTTTCAATGAAATCCTTTCCACTGATGAGCTTATTAATTAGCTTATTTAAATTGAACGGAGCTGCAATTTCAAAGCGGTTCTGGAACGCCAACTGAGAGTGACCAGTTTGTGCTATACTCATGCAAACAGCAATCCCAAGAGGATGGTTTTCTTCATTAAGGAATATACTTGAGCACAGTAAGACTGTACAATAAAAACTGAATTAAGTAACATTCGAAACAGAAACCTGAGATGGATCATTGGGGTTTGGGTTTTTTTCCATTCCTGCAGTGGTTCTAAGACATGTTCTTGGATGTCATGTTCACTTTTTAAGTCGACTTACTTAAATTATTTGCAGTGCTACAGAATTTTACAGTTGACCTGCATAACTGGGTTTCGTAGACATGATCTACCACCTCCACTTTTAAAATAACTGTTTTAGAATATACTTTATATGCATTTTCAGGAAAGAGAAGATGCAGCACATGCAGATATTGTTCCCAGTTGAATTACTGTGTCAGAGAATTAAATGAAGTGTAACTGAAATTGTCTCCTATTACTAAGGTATTGCTGAAATCCTAATGAACCGACCCCACGCAAGAAATTCATTGGGAAAAGTATTTGTAAATGAAGTGAGTATGGGCCTGGCCTGTGAACATGTTTGGAATCATGATCAATAACTAAATGCAATAAGAATAGTTGTGGGAGATCTGAAACAAAACCTTAATCTCTTGCTGAAGGTCAGTGGGAGACTGCATTGGGGCAAGGCAGGTTAGCCTGAAGAAAAAGCGATCATGATATGTCTATACTGCAGTAACTTCAGGTGCGGACTGGACAGAAATATTAGAGGAGTCACTTAAGTTAGCTAACTCCGATGCAAGTTAATGTCCTCACTTGCATAATTACAGCAAAAACATACTCATTGTCAGACCTTAGCAGATGATCTGTTCAGGGTTGATACATTCTAGACAAAGTCTGGCTCATGCCTGGACAGGGGAGTTTAAGATACAGCAAAGGTTCATCTCTGAATGGAAGAAAGAGATGGGGAAACGTGTAACTCTCAGACTGTCATGGAAGGATCCTGCTTGCTCCACATCTGTGATTTCCAGGAAATTCCTGGCACCTGCAGGGGGAAAAAAAAAAAAGAAACTTTTATCATAGATTAGGAGCTTGCTATAATTTAGGTATATACATCTGTATGCTTAAAGTTGTTGTTCTCTTGCTTGTACTCCCTCCCTCGTAGCTGTTCAGTGCTCTGGAACAACTCCGCTTTGATGAGAAGGTTCGCGTGGTGCTGTTCAAGAGTGAGGTGAAAGGTGTATTTTGTGCTGGTAAGTAGCAAAGGCTTTTCAAACTCTTGTTAAAAAATTTGACGTCTCTTAGGGCTGTGTGCTGATCAGATCACACAGAAAAGCAGTTGGAAATGCCTGCTGAAAGAAAAATGGGCTCGCTTTTGTGTAGCAAATAACAAACACATTGTTATCTCTTTTGCCTCTCTGTCTCTCAGTTTCAGCGATGAAGACGTGTGTGATGGAGTGAGCCACAAAGGCTGTGTGGTGCTACTACTTGTTTTCCATCTATAACCATCTTCAAGGACAGGTGCCTCTGGTATTGGAGTCCTTGGTTTCAAGTTTTATGGATTATTGTCCTTACATACAGTGACTGGTGCTCCTCTGTGAAGTCTGTTCAAAGGGCACAGAGGAGCACCCTAGCCACTGCTCCAGCTCAAATGTCCACACTCCAGCTTCCACTGACCTTACTTAACTGGAATACTGACTTCTGAAGTGGTCGGATTTCTGGGATGGACCGGAGGAAACACAGTTCAGATGTCTTTTCCCTGTTCTGGATTCTAAGCTTTTTCTCCTCTATTTAGGTGCAGACTTAAAGGAGCGTGCAAAGATGGATGATGCAGAAGTTGGACACTTTGTTAAAAGGCTGAGAAGTCTCATGGATGAAATAGGTAAATTATTATCTTGGTTGGGAAATTTGTCCTAGACTGCCTGTACTGAGACATTTAGAAGTGCTGCAGGAGGGGAAGGATGCTAGCCCCAGCAGGTTATCCATTTAGGAGTAACTTCCCAGATGGCTCCAGCTTATGCCTAAAACAAAGATCTGGTTAGAATTAAGTACCAGCTATCCTGCTGCCACTGCAAGGAAAAGATGCATTTCAGTACTGCTTTTTCCATGCTGAAGAGCAGCACACACCATTGAATATAATAAGTACCTGCTATAACAACATATTCTATATAGAGTTCTGTGTAATCCTTGGGAGACTGTGCTAGACAAAATGAGTAATGTTGGTTGTCCCACTTTTAATACACACTCTGAAACACTCATGATATGGAGATAACCTAAGAACATGGATTTTGATCTCTGAATGGATTTGTTGAACATCAGGGGTTTTGTAGCTACAGCTCCCCCTGCCCCCCCGCCCTTTTTTTTTTTCCCCGAAGGAATATGGACTTCTGCAATTGATTTTCTTCCCCTATCTATGAATTACTCTGCTTTCAGTAGAGAGGAATACCAAAGTGAAATCTGACTAAAATACCAATCAGAATTACAAAACAAACAACAATGTAAAGAGAATGACCCTGTCTCACAAACCAGAGAAGCAGTCGGGGCAGGAGGGGGTGGTAGTTACAGCACAAGAACTAACACACGTCTGAAGTCTGCTTCCAGCTCCCTGAGTATTTAAAAAGGTATCTTATCAAGCAGCTAATCGCCCGGTACCTCAGGTTCCACAACTATGAGGTGACAACAGTGTGTACCAAGTTAAGGAGCCTTGGCTAACAAAAGCACCAGAAAAGCTAATCCTTGTAACAGTGACTAGAGACGATGGCTTTGTTTTGACTGTTTAACTGCAATAGCTGGATATTTGTGTCAGAAATTTGCAAGGAGACAATTCATCATATTTTGTGTTGCAGTACCTTGTATTTGCCTGCTTCTTTGCATGTAAGAATGTTTTGCATTCTTCTTACAGAGAAGGGAGAAGTGTGAAAAGGCACAGTTTCTACTATTTAGACAGTCAGAAAGTTTGCGGCAGAAGATGAATTCTTGAACAATTTTGAATTGGAGAACTACTAAAAGCTTTAGAATTTAAGCATTTAAATTCCAGAAGTGAGTGGAACAGAAATTCTGGGATGTAACTATATAATCTGTGTTGTCTTCTCTAGCTGCCTTGCCTGTACCTACAATTGCTGCAATAGATGGCTACGCTCTGGGTGGTGGATTAGAGCTGGCATTAGCTTGTGACCTTCGAGTAGCAGGTTTGTGTGATGCTTAATGTAGGATTCTTGTAATCGGTGACTATATTTTAATGAGAATTTAGACACATGATAGCTGACTGTTCATGGTATCCAGTAGGCTAAGAGAGGAACTTACACAGTTCAGGAAATGAGTAGGCATTTGTCCAGAAATTGTGACATTTAGTTACTATTAGGAAAGCAGTTTCCTTGCTTAAAAAGTAAAGCCTATTTTTAGACAGGATTAGGATTCCTTCAGAAAACTGTTTATTGGTACAATTAAATAGTTACAATCATGTAATACTGGATTAGCACTCTGGCTAGATCTAATCTTCCCTACTTAAATCAGCTTGGAGTGGAATCTTTCCTCCTTCTGTTTCCATTCTTCCATTACATTTCATCTAGGATGGACCCAAGGTTCATTTTTCTAGATAAAATTGTTACATTAGGGGTACGCAGCCATACTACACATCCTTCATCTGACTTGAGACAGACACTGATTAAGCACTGTAGTATTCAGACTTTCTAGCTACCTGGAGAAAGGGAGCTCCACTTCAGTATTACACAGTTTGCAGTTTTATTAATCAGTTCAGTATGGAAAATTTGTAGTTCTACAGATCAAAAACTAAACCCTATCTTTACTTTTTTAATAGCTTCATCAGCTAAAATGGGCCTTATTGAGACCACAAGAGGGCTTCTTCCTGGAGCAGGTAACCTTCATTAAATCTTCAATCTCTTACTTTCTCAGCTTTATATTAAATATTTTGCCATTAGAGCACTTAAAGTGTTTTGAATGTAAATTAAAAGTAGCATCTTGCAGTGACCAAAGAGATCTATGAATCCAGTGTTCTGTTCCAAGCCCTTTCTCAGACTTGCTATGGATTTAGGGAAGTCTCTTTATGCCTTTTCCTGTTTACCAAAATCCTCAAAAGGATGCTGAAGCCTTTCAGATGCCTTGCAAAATGCTGACACACTCAGCTATCAGTTATTAAAGAAACACATGGTCCCTTTGTTTTTCAAACCTTCTTGTTATATAAGAGAGAAAATACTGTTGGTTTTTTGGCATTTCTCCTAAATGGAAAATGGTGGTTTTGCTGTTGTCGTAAGGTGGAACCCAGCGCCTGCCTAGATGTGTTGGAATAGGTCTTGCAAAGGAACTCATTTTCACTGGCAGACAGATTGATGGACAACAGGCCGCTTCAATGGGATTAGTAAATCACACAGTGCCACAAAACAATGAGGGAGATGCAGCTTACCAAAGAGCGTTAACTTTGGCTAGAGAAATCCTTCCTCAGGTAAGTGTATTATTCATGTGGTCAGTGTAAAGAAGGCATTTCTGCTTCCCCTAAGAGAGAGCAAACAACCCACTGAAATTCCTTTCTATGAAATTAAATTAAAGTCTTGGTTCCCGATATTTAAGTCTCTTAACTGTCCTTTTTTGTAATGCAGTTTCTGTAGGAACAAGTGTTAACATCCAGCTGCTTAACCCATAGGACAGTTTTACCTCCCAGATGCAGTTATGCAGACATGCAGGACACACTGAAACCTTGCCCCACGCACATCTGTTAACTGTAGATAACCTCAAATTGTTTTTTAAAAATACTTATTAACTTACTGCAAATTTCTATAGACTCAAAGGTCATTTGGAGGTAGGATAATGATATAACAACTGCACTATTATGAACTGATGTGGCTTTAATTATTTTTAAATGTTTGTTGTGTTTTGGGGTTTTTTTTCTTTTAATAAAGGCTCCATTTGCTGTGAAAATGGGAAAACTGGCAATAAACAGAGGAATGGAGGTAATACTTTTTTTTTTTTTTTAAATACTGAGGTAAATGAAGCAGACAGGCAGCTCTTACAAATTACTACAGTAAAAACAGTTAGAACAGGTGAGTTACAATCCTTGTTTAGACAAGACATTTAAAACTGTTCTAGGGGTTTTAAAGATTTGCTTTGAAGACAAATTAATGTGGCAGGATTTTTTTTTCTACAGATGCTAGGACTGTAGTTCTAATACAGGAGTGAAGGTGACTCGCTACAAGTGAATGCTTATTGATTTGAGGGCTGTACTTCAGACAAATCTCACTCCTTCCCTCTCATCCCCAGGTTGACATTGCGTCAGGGATGGCTATTGAGGGGATGTGTTATGCCCAGGTAGGTTACCTTCAGAATACATTCCTGAAAGGAACACCTGTGCATTTTCTAAAGCCAGGTATTCACAGCATCCTCTTTTATTTTCCTCTCTATATAAAGGAACACTAACAGCTGAATCCAAAGCTTTGAGAATATACTTGCGTGCAGTTCCAGATACCTATTTCAGAGTATTAACTGTTGGCATCGTGCATAGCTGCTTCTCAGCCTGCCTGAGACCAAAGTCCTTCCTTAAATACCATTCTGTCTAAAGTAATTGTATATTCTTAGTTTCAAAAATATGCTAATTATAGGATGAGCTTTACAAATGGTTTTAGTTTTAGCAAATTAAAAAAACAGATTCCTCCTGTAGTCATTCTTTCTGACAAGGTTTGAGAG
Source organism: Egretta garzetta (assembly GCF_000687185.1). Classification (NCBI taxonomy): domain Eukaryota; kingdom Metazoa; phylum Chordata; class Aves; order Pelecaniformes; family Ardeidae; genus Egretta; species Egretta garzetta. Next base: position 822,474 of record NW_009260594.1, on the reverse strand, counting down.
CATGCACCTTTCTCAGCTAATGGAACAATGTAGCTCCTGTGCCTCTCAGGGTATTTTAAGACGGCAAACTATTAAATTTTTGGAAAACTTGTTTTCCTATATAGTTCTCTGGTCTATGGTCTTTGTCTTAGATGCGTTGCTTGTGATTTACACTACAACCCAGTCTCTTTATTTTCCTAATGTGAAGGGCTGAACTTAATATATCACTGAAAGAAAAGCAATCTTAGTCTTAGACCACTACTGCCAAATTAGTCAGTACTTAAAAACGCATCAGACTTGTCAATGAAAAACATACCACCAATTTTTTTTTATTTTTTTTTTAAATGTAGAATATTCCCACAAGAGACCGTCAGGAAGGGATGGCTGCCTTCAGGGAGAAACGACCACCTCAGTTTATCGGCAAATAATGCTTCCTAGCTTCCCCTTGATTTTTTGAAGGTAAAGGAGGACTGAAGAGGACCCTCTGATTTCTTGGGATTATTCTTATGACTGCATTCTGTGTACTTCTGAATACTCCACTGAATCATTTTGCCATAAGAATTCCCAAATAAAGATTTAACTTTGTACAGATGATCTTTTTAAAGGGCATACATCTTAAGTCGGTGGTTATGGCCCTCAAACAGATGTCAAGTAAGGAGAATGGAGAAGCTTTGAATCATCATAAGCAAATTGAAAAAAAAAAAAAAAATCAGGAAGCATGCTGCATCTAAACATTGATAGGAAAAAAAAAAAAGTCCCTGTGAAGAGAAAGTAAACTTAGAAAGAAAGAAAACCTTTCTAAGTTTGCTTCCCATTATCAGTGCTCTTCTAACTAATCAGACAGAACTAGCAGTATTAACGCAGAGTGTTTCACCCCAGATCTGCTGTGAGTAGTTACCACCATGCTATCATTCCAGCCAACTGAACTTAACATCTCTTTGGTATCGGTGCTTGAGAAAATGCAAGGCCTGTATGTGCATATATAATGGCCACCGTATCAGCCTATGCCAGACATCTCAAGCATGTCACCACTCTCCCATTGCCTGTTTTCCCCTCTGTTGCCTGACTGGAAGTTGAAATCACTATCTCCCTCTTCTTAGAGGTTCTCCAGCACAGAGACGTACCACACAGTTTAGCTCTATGGCTTCTTACTTCCCTAGACCGGGGCTTTCAAGCAAAAGTGAGTTAGTACATTTCTCTAAATGTATTTTTAGTAAATATTTTATAGGTTATCAAAATATACTTCAAAAGTGCGCCTTACCTCATTGGAACTGGGCATCAATTCATGTTATGATGGTCTTAAAAAGCACACCACAATTTCATTTGTGCGAAAAGTTAACCAAACAATTCTGCAGGTGAGATAACCGTACCAGATTATATATGTAGAAGTTTCTTACGTAAAGATCTGCAAAAGTAAAGCAGTCATGATCTTCAGCCTTCACAAAAAAAAAAGATGGCAAATGCCACAGGTGAAATACAAGAGTTTAAAAGTTGCTTCCAGAATTACTCTACCCTGGCAGGAACTCCTGAAGCTGCACAGGAATGTGAAGAGACCTTTCTGTAACTGGCACATGCAAGTAAATTGAGTGGATTTATACCTTGTAGGCATTCATACTTTTCAGCTTAAAAGAATGCTGCTCACTGTTTGTTCGCCTGAAACACATAGGAACAAATCAAGAAAGGTATAGAAAATCATTTATAATCTCTGTGCTTGCTGGTTGCAGTGACATCTTCACCATCTGGACTGATGCCAGTATCACATTCAGTTTGTGCTGCATGTAATTGTAGATATTTTTTTTTTCCCCATGGTTTTAGTTAAGATGCTTCAGCAAGTTCTCCTGTTATTAGGAAAAAACAGTACTGTAAGGAGAGTTGTCATCTTTATTTTAAAATCTTGTAGTAAGTGATTTATATTCATTCTATTAACACCAATTCCAACAAGCTCTGAGTTCCATTTCATGTAACGGAAATTTTGTAGTAGAAGTACCATAGCAGACATCTCAGAAGGGTGGCAGGTAAAGGCTTGCAGGCCATTTTTCATTTTTTAAACCACCTTCCTAATTCAAACCTACAACCAATTTAAATTGCTTTCTGAATCAAGAAAACTGTATATAACCAGATACACACATGAAAATGATGCTAGCCAAATTATACCTTCATACAAAAAGCAATTATACAACATTGATTAAATTACTGGATCAGTACCTTTTGAAGTTGCTGAAATATACAGTAACTAGATTATTGAAGATTAGAGGTGATGTTTTTATTTGAAGGATGGGAGTTGGGAGACGGAAGGAGTTAAAAATAGTAAAATATGGTCATGATGAGGAAGCCATCCCTGCTAGTAAGCTACCAAACATCCAATGTATTTACAGAAGAGTCTCTGAATATGGATCAGTTGCCATGGAAATATGGAGACTAACCAGGTAAACAAAACCAATACCTGAAATAAACCAGAATTTGAACGGGCATGCAGTTTGCTTCCATCACTTGTATTTTATCAGCCACCTGTATGCTGTGCAATGTTTCATTCAAAACATGATTTGAAACCCATAGGTAACCAAGAAAGAAATAAGTTGTTACAGTTAGCATCTTTATGTAAAATTTCACACTCCACAAAACAATGAGATTGACACAGGGCTTACACAGAACAGTGGGTGATATTTTGCACTGTGATGACTTCGAAATATAATTCACTGCACAATACTGACAGAGTATTTACAGAAAACAGAGCAATCATTAGTCTCTTATAAATAAGGTGACCAAATATCCTGGGCCTCCTGGCAAGACATGCAATCCCTTTCATGATGAAGGCAGGTCAGTATTTTGCCCTAATGAGCCTTCTCCCTTCCCTCTCAGAAAAAAAAAAAAAAAAAAAAAAAGATACACACACACGCCCCCAAAAGTAGTCAAACAATAACAAATTCCCCTTCTTGCTATCAAGTTTAAAATCTCAAGCTTAGTTCATCCTTTTAATATTGAGTCTCCTTTTCATCCTGTTTCTATTGCTTTACTTTTAGCAAGTTTCCCCTTTCCCTGATGTAATGCAGATCCCACCTTCCTGAGAGCAGGGAAAACTCAGAAGAGCTGAACTGCAAAAAGGCATTGTTCTAGCAGTAAGGAAAACAAAAGAACACAGCTTGCAGGCAAAAGAAAAAGGAAGTTGAAGACCCCATTTGTGTTTAGAAGGGTTATGAGACAGTGGACATTTTGGTCGCCTTAGTTACAAGTCTCGTAACCTGCATGCATGTACTTTTGTTTTAATCTGTGAAAGTGTTGAATCTCACAAGCACACACAGTTCTATTCAAACACCAAACTGGTAAACAATGTTAGGAACAGCAATCATAGGGATGAAATAACTTTCTCTCCCAGAAGTCACAAAACAAGATATTCCTAGAAGTTGTCTTTCAGATGTGCATATAGATCTGTACAAGTCCCATCTCTCTGTAGCCAGCAGTAATCCTACAGGTATGACCAGCTCAAGCAGTGACCCTTTACAAGTTGCATATGCGGTTGCCATTAAAGTTGACATTCACCAAAGGTACATGGTTCTGGGTGCCACAATTATCGGCCAATCACTTTAATGGTGACCACTATATTACAAGTTACTCCCAACTACACACACGTCAGAAAGGATTATTACAGAGACAATACTTTACACTCGTATACCTGCAGCTTTCAGTTTGGTTTATTTTGTTGCTGTTTTCTACATGGAGGTGGTCTCCCATGACGCATAATGTGTTTTTCCAAACTATCCAGGATGGCAATAGCAATCCTTTGGACATGTGGATCAGTCTGGACGTTTTCCTTGATGTTGTATAAGTGTTGTAAACCACCTTCTTCAATTAACATGCTGCAGTACCTGGCAGCTGTAATAAGATTTTTAAAAAGGGAATTAAAAAAAATAAAATATCTAGGGTAAATGTAGCAGACACTGTGAACAGTGCTTCAAAATCGACTTGCATCTCATAGACCAGGCAGCATTTAGAACACTCCCTAAAGTGTCTGCAGAAGTGCATTTGTACTTCACCAAGTGACAACGTAACAACAGAGTTGTTTGGACAGGACTACAATTGTAATCAGATCTGATTCCATGCCCGTCTTAGCTGAATGGAAAGTGCCTTGTAATACACACGGTATTCGCTCTCTCCCCCCACCTCCTCTACAGGCGTTTTAAGTGCACACATACAAGTTTTAAGAAATGGGAATCAGAAGTACTATAGTATCTATGAGTACCCAGGTAAAAATACCACTTTTGCCAAAAACCTTGGTACAGAACAGTTACCAAAAAATGGTATCAGTTATACCACATCATTTGTGCAGGCTTGTAGAGTGAATCGGAACTAGCTCCTTTGAAAACAGTTTGCCAAATACCATTGATAGTGGACTTCAACTACTTATAAGTTGCTATGAATGCCTTTTCAGGGATAAAATTACATTTTTCTTTCCACTTCCATTATCGATTTTAGAAGGTTGAAAGGGCACCTACATCAGCTCCAGTGTTATTACATGCAGGGACCAGCTATAAAAAGAGTCACATGTTTAATGTAACATGCAAGCTTCAGAAGTTGTTACAAAGAGGTCAGGACGACTGTAATGCAATCCACATAACGTTACCTCAGATGTGCCCAGTTTCACCATTCATCTCGGTGAAGCAACACCAGAGTTTAAATGCTGACATTAAGCATTTCACTGGGGATCACATTTACTGCAGTGCTACTAATATTTTAGTTAACTCATTGTGGATATGATATAGAGAAACAGAAAAGAGAAAAAAATAAACAAGAAAAATCAATCCCATTAATTCCAGACTACTTTTCACCCTCATGTAAAAGAGGCAGTCAAAGTAAGATGCATCTTCTCTCCAAGACAAAAAGCTGCCTTGGTGCCAAGCAGCAAAAGCTTAGGATTTTCCCCCTCCAAATAAATCTCCATATTTCAGAATTAAATGCATTTCCCCTCAGAGTAGGTTATTATATTTGGTTTCTCTGCAACTTTGTCTAGAAGCTTCTGGCACCAACTACTATCAGAACTAAGCTTCAGGAATACTGTCATGATCTCAAATCAGGAGTATGCCATCCAAGTATTTCCAGCCTCTCCATTCTACAGAACAGTTATTCACTGTCAATACAAACCTCTGTGGCATGTTGAAAGCCCAGAGGTTAGGGCAGCACAGAATAAACAATAAAAATAAATAGAACAAATAGGGCCATACTAAGTTAACAGGGCTGAGGCACAAAGAGGGGGAGAAAGCTTGTTTTAATTTCATTAATACAGAGTTACAAGGTCTTAATCAAAAACTATTACCCAGAGTCTGACCAGTAAAACAACTTTGTCAGAACAGTCCTACTTCTACGTAGGAAAAGTCCTCACAGATCTCTGGACAGTGTGTCCTGGGAACAGTGGCTCATTACAGTTACGAGCTTTATAAAGAGTAGGAAAACAGTACTTTCTGTGCAATTATGTATTATGCCATGTTATTGTTTGGTCCTGAATAAATGTCTTTTCACTGTAGAAATAGTGATTTATGGGACAGGAATAAACAAGCATAGATCTACTGCTGTCAAGAAGATTAAAAGAACGGCACAGAAAATACTTTTAATACTTTAGAGGAAAGCTGCTTTATATCTGGTAGAAGTTAACGGCAATACACACATTCACGTCACACAAATTTATGAAAAAAAAAAAAAAAGATTAAAAACCAGGAAGGTTTGTCCAGTCTTACATTTATGTATGCTCAAGGGATTTATTTCCTTTCCCAACACTTGTGCATTTCGTCACATGCTCTCAAATCATTTTACAAACAAAACATTGGTGTTCTCATTTTGCAGATGGGAAAAACAGATTAAGAAACTGACCTTCATGTCACAGCAAATTATTGCACAAAGGCGATGAGAGACAAGGATTACCTAAAACTTCTGTTCTGATAGTAAGAGATAGCTACCTGCTAGAATCATTGTTCTTAATTTAGAAGAAATTTGTTGCCTTTTATTAATATTTACATTTCTGAACAAAAACACCTGTGCCAAAAATGTAGTTAATCTTAAAACATGTCCACTTTTTGGAATCAATACTGTGCATGTAACAGTAAAATTCCAGTAAATAAAAAGGAAATAAAGAATTTTTATTACTCTCTTTTCCTGCCCCATTTAGTCAAATGTAATTTCTCCAGAGGATTAAGAGTGAATACTCTAGGAATTCCTATTTTTCTCACTTCATGCTAGTGAATAATATGCTAAGAAGTAAGAATTTTAAGGGTAATATTATCTTAATACATACGATTTTTGCTGCAGACGTGCTGCATGGCCCACACTGCCCATAACTGGACACCAGGTGTCATGAAACAACCAAGTAGAGGAAAAAACGGATTGAAAGACCTGTAAAAAAGGAGAGGAACAGCAACTCGCTTTACTACTGGATATTATTAGTTCAGAGGTCATGTGTTGTCTACTCATTCAGCCACAGGCTTAATAAGGAGAGACACTTGATAACCTAGAGTTTTAGATGCAACAGGTAAGCCTTTTAATGTTTAAGGCAATTACTAGCAAAAGTCATCTATAGTGGATAGGGGGTATGCTTTTACCATAGCATTTGGATGCCTCCTGCTCCTTAAAAACAGGAGTAAAACCAGTGGAAATTATAAGGATTAGATGAATAGTAATTATGTAATTGCACTTTTTGGCCTTAAGCTTCTTTATTTAGAACAGATAGTGCTAACCTAGTGCTAGTCAATACAACCTTACTGGTTAATCTTTGCTTCCGAGTCTTTTAGATGTGCAGCTGAATACCTTTAATAGAAAAGCAGGCAGAACAACATATTTTTCTTTTACAGGAGTCCCTAGCCTTCTTTTGTCACAAAGGGAAAATTAACATGCTGTATATTTTAAGCTGATAGGTGTTTTTCCACTGAACAAAGCCATGTTTGGCTAGCAGCTCACTCTGTTTTGGGAACAAGATTTAAATCTAGTTCAATTGATTTTCCAAACTCTAAATCAAGACAATAGTTACCTGTAAGCCACCATCTCACATTCTGGGGTTGGCCAATTCAAAATGGCAGAATGCTGCAAAATACAGAACCAAGAATGCTCATTGTTAAATACAAACATTGAAAAAAAATTAAGGAGTATGATAAAATTCACCGTCATTTCTGTACCAGCTGTTCAAGGAGAGATGTCCTCTGGCTGCGACTTAACGTCCAGGCCTGCTCTCCTCGAGATATCAAATGAGCAATAATCCCTGCTGCGAAGTAGCTAACTTCCACCTCCACACTGTGCAATAATTTACTGATGTGGTCTATAAAGTCCTTCCACATTAATTCAGAATGGAGTTCTTTAACTTCAGCTATGTTATTCTGGAGGGGGAGAGAAATGAAAGGAGAAAATATCAACAGAAAGAATATGACATGAGGGAGATAAACATATGAACTTGAACTACCTTGTGTAAGTAAACACATATAAACACCAGGATGAGATCTTCATACATCCAGGTGACCACCAGATGTCAAAATATTACTTTTGTTTTTGAAAACTTTTCCAGTCCAATGCAGGAATTTGCCTCAAAACAAAGATGTTTTCTCATAAGTAATTCTAGGCCATTAGCATGCAGATTACACTAAATTAAAGGCTAATTTTAACATTCTCAAGCACACTCAATTTCAGTAAACTTCAGCAGTGCACAATTCTGAATTCCATTGATTTTCAACCTACTTTTTGCATTTGGACTCATCTGAAGCCTCACTCACTACCCTTTCTTAAAAGCTCTTTTTGTTTACTGTAACCATCAATTTCAATATAACTAGTGCTTTTGGAGAATTGGTAAAACAGTCCAAAACAATGTCAGTTGTGAATAATGCACACTATAAAGATTAAAGAAGAACGTAAAGATACTAGGCACGCTTTCAGATTAACATGGGGTAAAGAAAAAAAAAAGTAAAAGTATATATTTCAGACTTCTTTTGTTGTCATTCATCTCACCAGAAGTCCAAGAACTTTCTGTTGAATGGATGATTCAGATGGAAAAGACTGTGGAAAAAAAAAAAAACAAACTATAGGTAACCACTTATGCTTATTATTGAAACAATGTTAATTATAAATATATGTTGATAATCCACCACCAAAACCGTACCCCTCACCTCTAAGACTCTCATGAAAAGTTCTAGCCCTTGATTCTCAATGAAGTGCCGACACGTTGTTGGAGATTCATCAGTGAGGTTCCAAAGTGCACTCAATGTGAACTTAAGGGTAGTATCTACAAGATTCTGATTTGTTTTCTGTTTAACTATTTGTAGAAGTTGCTGGGGAAAAAAATATCCAAAAAACCCAGTTATGACTGTATAACAAAAAATGTATTCTCTTCTCTGCTTCTTTCTGTACTGACTGGGGTAATGCATAGCTATCATTTATATGCAGAGTAAAGATCACATGTTCAGGGTCAAACTTTAAAAAAGTTTAATAGCTGTTATATTTTGTACCTCCTATTTGAACATTGTTGCCTGCTAGAGGAATTCCTTTGTTTTCACCGTAATTACATGTGGAGTACCATTACAGATGGCACAAAGCCATCCACAGAACTCTGAACCCTATGTGAACAATGACAGCACTAACCATTTACTTCAAATATTCTCTTTTTGAGCATCTTTCATCTTACACAATGGATTTCAAATCAAGAGATGTCTTCCTATTTTACTCTGTATTAATTGTGTCAAGTTTTTCCACTTTGGCTTCTTTTCATCTATGCTAATATGTCTCATTGCCACTGTCTCCAATACCATCTCTAATAAATTCTCAGGCTTCTCTCTTCTAAAGAGCTTTCAAATGAATACAGGTTAGTGTGTTCTTAGAATTTTATCTACTCATGTTTATTTTGTATCTTTAGGAATATTGTTAGAATGAGTAGCTGGAGAGGATGGTATTTTTGACTGTCAGGAAAGAAGCTGACTTACCCTAACAATGAAGAGCTCTGCGCCAAGTTGAGCAGTTTGCTCAGTTGAAAGCTGTAAACAAACAAAACCATAACAACAATTTTTTAGACTTCAGAAATCTTATCCTATCACCTCAAAGCTTAGATTTTGTACCTTTGCAGCAAGAATGGAAATTATGGCTACAGCCATCCTTTGCATGTTTTGATCTTCATGATTACACAGCCACTGCATAACAAGTTTGGCTGCTTCAAACCTGGAAATTAAAAATAAATGTAATTTTCAGGAGTTTCATAAGTCTTAGTAAAAAAAAAAAAGTACACACACAATACATCAGGTAGAAATGCATGCAAGACAAAATAAACTAGAAGTATGCCTCAAACCAAAAAAAAGTAGAAATACACAGTGAAATTACAGGTATTACATGAGCTTCAGCTTTGATATATAATTAGAAGAGACCCTAAGCAAACAATGCAAAGTGCACAGGAATTGCTTCCAAGAAAGAAGAAAAAATTGGCTCAATCTGCTGAAACATCAGACCAACATACTTCAAAGCATTTGGGCAAAACATTTATCTGATTTGTTTTCTGTTTAACTATTTGTAGAAGTTGCTGGGGAAAAAAATATCCAAAAAACCCAGTTATGACTGTATAACAAAAAATGTATTCTCTTCTCTGCTTCTTTCTGTACTGACTGGGGTAATGCATAGCTATCATTTATATGCAGAGTAAAGATCACATGTTCAGGGTCAAACTTTAAAAAAGTTTAATAGCTGTTATATTTTGTACCTCCTATTTGAACATTGTTGCCTGCTAGAGGAATTCCTTTGTTTTCACCGTAATTACATGTGGAGTACCATTACAGATGGCACAAAGCCATCCACAGAACTCTGAACCCTATGTGAACAATGACAGCACTAACCATTTACTTCAAATATTCTCTTTTTGAGCATCTTTCATCTTACACAATGGATTTCAAATCAAGAGATGTCTTCCTATTTTACTCTGTATTAATTGTGTCAAGTTTTTCCACTTTGGCTTCTTTTCATCTATGCTAATATGTCTCATTGCCACTGTCTCCAATACCATCTCTAATAAATTCTCAGGCTTCTCTCTTCTAAAGAGCTTTCAAATGAATACAGGTTAGTGTGTTCTTAGAATTTTATCTACTCATGTTTATTTTGTATCTTTAGGAATATTGTTAGAATGAGTAGCTGGAGAGGATGGTATTTTTGACTGTCAGGAAAGAAGCTGACTTACCCTAACAATGAAGAGCTCTGCGCCAAGTTGAGCAGTTTGCTCAGTTGAAAGCTGTAAACAAACAAAACCATAACAACAATTTTTTAGACTTCAGAAATCTTATCCTATCACCTCAAAGCTTAGATTTTGTACCTTTGCAGCAAGAATGGAAATTATGGCTACAGCCATCCTTTGCATGTTTTGATCTTCATGATTACACAGCCACTGCATAACAAGTTTGGCTGCTTCAAACCTGGAAATTAAAAATAAATGTAATTTTCAGGAGTTTCATAAGTCTTAGTAAAAAAAAAAAAAGTACACACACAATACATCAGGTAGAAATGCATGCAAGACAAAATAAACTAGAAGTATGCCTCAAACCAAAAAAAAGTAGAAATACACAGTGAAATTACAGGTATTACATGAGCTTCAGCTTTGATATATAATTAGAAGAGACCCTAAGCAAACAATGCAAAGTGCACAGGAATTGCTTCCAAGAAAGAAGAAAAAATTGGCTCAATCTGCTGAAACATCAGACCAACATACTTCAAAGCATTTGGGCAAAACATTTAAGTAGAAAAATCTCTGCAAAAAGCAATCCCATAGCGCTCCAGAGAAATCCTGACTTCTGTTAAACACAATTAGTGATAGACCCATCCAGGTGAAGTAAAAAAATGCCTGTACACCACAGGATTTTTTTCAGACCTATATTCAATTGTGAATTACAGGCCCAAAATAATATAGGCCAGGCAAATGCAGCACACTTGAATGATTTAAACTGAGCAAAACCAAGACCAGAAACAAACCTCCTGGAGGAACAGACAACAAAGAAAAATATTTTGCAATGCTACAACTCATTTTAACTGACATATAAAACTTGCCTGTTAAATGGAACATCCTGAAGGATTCTGTCACTGCATAGTGAAAGAAGGCAATTCTTTTGCAGCTATGAGAAATGAAAAAAATTACTCTATCAGAGACATGCATATTTCAGCATACTTTCTTGCTACATATCATCAAACATATTTCCATGAGGTCATGAGATATGGAGAAACTTTTTGCAAAATCCACAAGACAGGGAAACCTACAGAAAATAAAGAAATTTTGTCTTTTACCTGTTGATGATTTGGGAAGTGTTCCATGGCCTTCAGGAGCAAGTGAGTGACATCGGCCAGAAGCCGCACAGGCATCCCTGCTGCTAAATCTTGCTTGGTTAGGTTAAAGACACACGCACTTGCTGCTAACTGCACAGGCAAGTTCAGTGGGTGATTTCTCATTCCAATAACCACAAGCTGAAATGCAAGAGTTTTGCCCACTTCAGTTAGTTAGTTGCATGTTTGCGCACACAAACCAAGAGCAATCCGCTCTTGCTGGAAGCCATAACAATGACTCACAGCACCCAATTTTTGCCTGCCTCCCTTTTCCTTAAGTGAAAAATCCATCTGGTTTCAACATTTCCTTCTGCTCAGTGATTCAAAGCTGACAACTTCTATTTCTCCAAGTCCTTCTGCACTGATTGCGGCAGCCTCTCAAAGGAGATGCTGCATGGAACGCAAGATTCCTAGAAAGACCCAAGGTTTGTTCTACACACTGGGATAAAAATCACCAAACCCTTTCAGAGATGAATGAGGCAGGACAGAGTTTCTGCAGCATAATGGTAATCATGTTATGGCTTGTTGGTTGGTGACTAGCCATTTCAGATCACATCCTAAGCTGCTAGGTCAGGACATATTTTTCGCACCTTCTTCTCAATTTATGTTTTTGGCTATGTATGTTGGTTGTGATCTCACCTAAGAAAATATTTTTCTTGTTGATTGCCAAAGTGTTTTTAATACTGAAGCCAACAAACCAAGGTCACTTGTTCAACTTCAAAGAGGACAGAAAAAACTAAAATCATCTCTCCTACTGGAGCCTCTTCTTACGATCACAGTGAAAATTAAACAATTTTTAGTGTTCTAGACATGGTAAGCCAATGCCTAGAATGGATTTCTAAAGAATTTTCTAGAATTTTCCAAGTTAGAGCACAATATAGAATACCAGCAACATTTATTCACTTGCTAACATACTGGAAGGTATGGTGTGGAGAGAAGTATCACTGAATGCCTTCCTTATTATTATTATTGCTTTGTAAGCATCAGCAGAAGACACTGTTGTACACGGGGAATATGTTCTAATGACAGAATTCAGCATCTAAAAAAGATTTCATATAATTTTCAAAATTATATGAAAAAAAATTTAGATGCTACTAAAATTAAATACTATACGTTAGTCCAGATCAATTTTACCTAACATAAAACACTACAGGGCATCTTGTATGTCACTATTATTTAAATAGTTGTTAATTTTTATCCAACATTAAAATTTTAATCTTAAAAATCACAACCAAAAGATTTAAAATCTTAGAAAAAAATTACCAGGGGCTTGGGGGTGGGCTCAGTTTAAGGAACAATGCATAACAATCATCAAAACTATATTATTTTACCTTTAAAATTTCAGGCTTTGTTTTTTCCATTACATGCGTTAGGCTGAATAAATGAAAGAGTGCTTCTCTTACAAAGAAGGCCCGTTCACTGTAACGCTTCAGTGCTTCAGAAATCTGAGTTTCATTTGCTTCCCCTGACACCTACGAACAGAGAAATAATCTTTAGTTCAAGATGTCACCATTTTACTTTAAAAATTTTGTTCTTAAAAAGTGTAACGCTGCAGTTTCAAAGGTGGTGATGTTTTTAGCCAAATCCTTCACTAAGCAAATGATTACTTTATCCAGAACTACACAATCTTCAAATGTTCTTCATAAAGAAGAATCCACATTATAAGCCAAAATTAGGCTTCAGCCATGTCTTTAAGCAGAACTGCATGAAACCACTAAGTAAAAGCAGCACTTTGTAACTATCAAAAGCTGCTTATGATGCACCAAATGCCTAAAAGGACTATTTGTAACTGAATGCTTTGTCAAATGCAGCTGATAAACTGATGAAGATTCTATTTTGGCTGTAACTGTTTGGCTCCGGGTTCCAGCTCTGACAATAAAAACATATTTCCATTCTTTCTCTACATCAAGTTTCCTATAAGCTGTATCTGTAGCAATAACTTTCCAGCACCATATTAAAGAACTAACTCATGCTCTCTTCAAAAGAAGCAATTCTTAAAACCAGACTTTAAATACTGTGAAAACTAAACAATGAGCTAGGTGAAGACTGCATTAGAAACTATCAGCTGTTGACCAATACAAGCTTAAGTTCAGAATAAAATCAGCAACTAGCTGCAAATTTTTCCACTTCCCAATCTGCTATATTTTCCACTTCAATATATTTTATCTCCTTTATAACTGCAAGTTATATAACTATAGATGGCTTGTTCCTCAGTCCTACTATTTAATTAATCATTTCTGCAATTACCGTTTTTTAAAATTCTTAGGGAAGCATGCAGAGCTTGTTCTACTTAATGTGTCACATAAGGGAAAGCAAACATTTGTAGATTGAAGTGTCACGTTCCCTGCATCCTGTATTGTACAGAGCCAAATTTTCAAAACTTGCTAGATCGGGAATAGATTACAGCCTTGAGAGGACAGATACCATCTTGGATTTTGTTTTATATTCTCTACTGATTAGAACAGGGCAATCATATTTACTGATATGTTTTGCAGCCAATTTGCAGCCAATTATACACTATATGAAGAATTTCCACTTGGCTTCATGTTCTCAACTACAATGTCTGCCATGTGTTTAATCTTTCAAGAATTCCTATAATCAAATTTCAAAGGACTGCTGTGAAGACAGTAATATTTTACTTCTACTGTCTCCATGAGTGCTGTGTCCTGTTTATTCGTTAGCATTATTTAGACTCAGCAGCTGAATATTTCAGTATAGTCACTAATGAATTTCAGGTCACAAAAAAAAAAAAAAAAAAAAAAAAAAAAAAGGAAAGAAATGCAAGCTGCTTTTTGCTAACTGCACTGCACAAGTCCATCATGATTTTCACATTACTAGAATATTCTTCCTTGCTGCCTTTTCATAGCACAGTCACTTGTATGCAACGTATTCTAAATAGCAAGGATTATATGGAATTACTTTATACCGCACATAAGGTATCATTTCCTGACGCTGTACATCAAATCACACCAAATGGGAACTTGCTTTCTCCAACAATGCATTTCAACATTCATACACATCGCTACCAGCTGTGACAACAAAATACTCAAGAGACTCGGCCATTAACAACTGCCACAAGTTCCAGGAGAAGAAAATTATAAAATTGTGTAGCTGTGTTACCTCATTTGCCTATAACAAGAGCATTCTGAATTTTAAATCTGTGCAAAACTCAGCTTGCACAAGACACAAACTATGGACACATTATGCAAACTCTCATTCTCTCTGCAGTTTCCATCATCCTCATGGCACAGTAGAAAAAAAACCTCAAAGAGTCAAAGATGATGTATCACTGACACGTCTAAACCACCTCTCTTTTTTTAATTCTGATGCCTTCATAGGAGGGACAGGATAGGCTCATTCTCCAGTAAGTGCATACATATGCTACAGAACATGGAACAACGTCTTGTTGCCTGCCACTAAAAGATAAATAAATGCACTTCAGCAAACATCATCTCATCCTGAAGGGCTAGGTAATTTAGGATTTTGTTGAAGAAGAGAAAGTTTTTCATCCTAAGTAATTGCTTCTTACATATTCATCACCAAAATACCTTTCAAGGTGGGTAGAAATATTGTAACAGAAGTGGTGATGGAATACAACAGCAGCTCAGTTATTAAGTTTTATTGTATCTGCTGTGTTAATAATGAACTGCTCAAAGCTTATTCAAATTGTACATCCACCTCTTACATATTCCTGCCTTACGCTAGACACTGTGCTGGAAACCAGAGAACATTACTCCAGTAAATTACTTCAGACCAGACAAAGTTCTGCTCTCAGATCTGATATGTTAAATTGGGATCCAAAACTCACTAAAAAGGCACAGAAAATAGATGCTGCTTACAACAGTATTATGTAAATTTAGCAGTTTCTGTGCCAGAATTAAGTAGGAATTTGACATAAAGTCAGTACTTACAATTAACAGTTAAAAAATACAAACCTATAGCTTCCTTCTGAAACACCCACATAGATTTGCTACAAATGATTAGTTCTATTTTTCCTGCACGTTGTAATTTTTCAGTAAAATTAATTCCCCCACTTAACCTTTAGGTTTCCTTCTCCTGTTAGGAATTCTGAGTAGCCGGCATCAGTAGCTAGCAGTCCTACAAACTGCATTGTGGGACGTTGCTGAATAAATGCTTCTACAGCTTTATCCGTAACATGTTTCCTTCCAGAAATGTCCAAAGACACAAGGTTAGGCAAGATATCTTTCTGTTCCAGTAAACGAAGTGCTATGTCTGATGTGAACTGTTTGTCATCTGAAATATCAAGGTGATTCAGGTATTTTAGTTCTCTTATAACATCCAGAATCTGAGTTGTGGTCATTTTCAAGCATTTCAGGTGGTGCATGGTCAAAGACTTGAGTCGGTCTTTGCAGGTGAGGAGTGCTGTTATGTCAGTGACAGAGGTGTTCGATATATCCAGACTTTCTAATCTAGGAAGTGAAGCAACATCTGCCAAGTCCTCATTGTAGAACAGAACATTGGTAATACTCAATGCACGAAGCCCAGACAACTGACTGAAGCACCTCTCGTATGGGTCTTCCAAAGAAAGAGTTAGTGAGTTCAGCACAAGACATTGCAGATTTTGTTGGATCCATTTATTGCTGCCGAGTCCACTTATAATGTCTGTGATCGTTATATCAGCATTCACCCCAGTAGCATCAAGTTCTACCAGCTTGTGATGGCAGAATGCTTTCCGGAAAGCCACAGCAGAGATTTTCGCTTTCCGGATACAAGCTCGTTTCAAACGCATCTGGTTGCCTCGGAAGATGCCCACAGTTCCATCATTCAGAAGCCCTGTTGGAAAACAGCATTAGTGTTTGGCTCCGGTGTAACACACCACCACTTTTATTTTAAGAACCCAAAGGGTACAAAGTGTTAACAAAGAAAATTAATTGCAAAGTGCTTTGTCTTGGATCATTATGCCATGATCCCAAAAGTTTCTATTTGAGATTCCACTTTTAAGATTAAGGTCGCACTTTTGGAAAATGTCAGATTTAAGAATAGGACAAATAAATCAAGATGTAGTATATACACATTACCTGTTTGGTTCAGAACATGGAACATGCAATAAATAAAATGTGGATAAGATTAAAAAATAGGCTGCTGCCCGCATTTTCTGGATTTTCTCACTGAACTGGCTAGGAATGTGCTAAAAACAGAATTTCAAAATTTCTGAAAGTTATTCTTCCCTGGTCACAGTTCCATTAACCTCAAGATAGTACCAGCAATCAATGACCAGTTTTCATTTTGATTTAACCCAATTGAATAATTTAGCATTTGATGGAATTCGTAAGTAGGATCAATACGCTAAACTAAGCTAATTAAGTTCTTCCATATACCCCTCATGAGGAAGGTAGGAGTGTTGCTCAGAAACAAGCCCAATATGAGAAAGAAACCTAAAAAAGTGATTCAAAGAGGAGAAAGAGGAAGACAATGAAAGGGTGGGAAGGAGAGAAAGACAGCAATAAAAAAAGGAAATGCAACAATCTTGTTTGAGATTATTATCTTTCTGCTCTGTAGCAAGAAGACTGTGTAAGCAGTCTTCTCTTGCAGCATACTGGCAACATCCTAACTGAAATAATACATTCAGTTCCATGCACGGGATTATCCAAAACACATTGAAAACACCATGATTTCTTATTTGTATTGTATCAACAGAAGGATTACTGCTTTACAGAAAGCCATATGAGAAGGGTATGGTTGCACAAGCATGCACACAGGAGTAGGAAGATTATGTCCTTCTAGTTTCACTCTAGCGGGTTATAAATGTCAACACTCCTGGTTTTTATCTCCTATCTTCAAGCATACTGAACATAGAAAAGAAACTAAAAATGCAATATATTTGAATAAAAATATCATTGCCTCTACAGGTTGGATTTAAGTCATGAGCTAGTAATTACCGCTGTGACAAAGTCAAATTAATATTAAGATTTGCAAACCCTTCTAAAGGGCAAATGGTTTAGGCATTTCTGACCAAGCAGTCAGGAAGATCCTCTTTTGCAAAAAAAAAAAAAAAAAAAAAAAAATCAGAAAGATGGGGTGAAACAATTGGTACCCAGCAGAAAAATTAAATATGATAAACAATTATAATTTGGTTAAAGTATTGCCAAATTACTTCTTAACTTTTTTCATTTAAGGATCAAGGTAGGCTTTCTCACTGGCCTACCTTAGCCACACCCTGTTTACCTGGCATACACTTTCTTGACATCCCGCCCACTGACACAGCATTTGTGATGTTTTGGTATGTGGAACTGCCTTCATCGCTACTAGTACTGGTAATTCAGTTTCCTTGAATCAGATTTCTTGGGAATACTCTAAACAATTTCTTATCAGAAAGTAATGTATATTGAAGATTAAGAGTTTTTTGTGGGTTTTTTTGTTTGTTTTTTGTTTGTTGTTTTTTTTTAGGACCGCTCCTTCTGTTGCATCTGACCAGAACAACTTGAGAAAACTAGAACACCAGTATTTGCACAATAAGACCCAATCAAATCTGCACCTATAGGATAGGGTGCTTGGTCTGCTTAAAGTAATTTTTCTAGCGTAATGTCTCACGTCTAAATAAAAGTCTCCAGGATCTCCAGAAATTGGTCTCCTGCCTCTTCTCTAGAGTAATCTATATATTTACTCTTTTCATGCTAAGAAGCTTTTATTGAGACATTTTCCTTTGTCATGCTTAAAGCAAGGAAAGGAGAGGGAAGCCCTCTCAAAGACGTGCTGACAGAGAACATGACAGGCCAGCACCTAAAATGGAAGATCACCAAAATGTAGTTTTCACAGATGTTTATACTACTCTTGAAAATGACTGCTTTTGAGCAAATAATTCCACTTCAACAGAAGTACCAAAAGAGATGAGAAACAATTTTAATTAAAATAATAAGATTATTTCCTAGTTTAATCACAAGGACACACAGTAAAGAAAATTCAATTAATTGCTCTGCGGGAGATACTGAAGTATTTCAGTGCTGCTAGAAGTAGTAGCATCAAGTAACTCTGGTTTTAAAAGTGATTGAAAGAAGATCTATTAAAGAATATTCAATTAAAAGAAAATTAAATTAAAATCATAAACCCAAGACAAAGGACTTGCTATTTAGAAATATCTACACAGCAATGCAACATTCAGCTGAAGCTGTGGAAAAGCCAAAAAACCAGAAATTCTCTATGAAGAGATTAAGGAACACAGTTTTAACAGCTGCAACAGCAGATTCTATTAGAAAATATACCAGAACTGCAGTGTCACATTCCAGTAAAATTTTTCAGTGCTGACCCACAAATAATTGTTTTTACCATGAAATGCCATTGTCTGCAGCAGTCGATCAGCCACTTCTTGAGGAAACATTCCTGGCTCCTGTAAGCATAGCGTTCCATCTTGCCTTTCTGTGCAAAACTTCTCTAGGTTGGCAGTCAGGAAATTCAAACAGATATCAAGTAAAGAGTAAGGAGAAGCTTCCTCCTGTCATACACAAAACACAATGAAACAATGGAGATTAAGTCAAATAATTCTCTGTCTGTGAATCTTCCATTCCTCTGTAATGTTGTTTCTAGGCAAATCATTCTTTTTTGTTAGTCTAATCCTTACTGGAACAGGCAAATACTACAAAAGGTGACATCCCCCTTAGAGACATGCAAACGTGTAAGTCAGGTCACACAATAAACAAATGGCCAAACTGATGGGCAGTCTCCTCTCCCAGTCAGCCCCAGAACCACATCCAATCTGGTCTGTTCTGCTTGAGCCCTGCTTGCATTCACAGAGAAAGAAAAGTAATTGCTGATAAGGTTATCTGAATTCATGAAGTCTACTGGGAAGCAATCGACCAAGACATACTGAAAGAAGATTTAAATAAAAGTTTACTTCTTGGTTTAAACTATTTATTTTAATCTTTCATTTAGGTCAACCCACATTTGAAGTTTACTACCAACCTACATGAGAAATGTAGATAAATGTCATATTTTCAGTGTCAAAAATTGCTCTGAACAAAGGCAGCTAGAGCTTCAGATCAAAAAAGGAAACTCAAAAAGAACTCTTACATTGCTACACAAAATTTGGAATTAAAGTAACAACTATCATGGTATTCCTTCTGATTACAGATACCAGTTTCCTCCTTTTTATGCTAAGCACCTGGAATAATCTTTAGTAGAACCCTGGGTACAAAGGACAAGGCAGAATATAAACTTGGAACTTTTCCTTCAGAGTTTGAGACTGTACATTGATATATGAAAATCTCAAAGGTTTTTTTTTATTCAATGTCTAATAATAGCCTACTGTTTTCAGTCACACAGATTAATCAACATAAAGAATGACTCGCAGCACTGTGAATCATCCCCAGCACCACACAAAAGAAGGCCGAGTGACTGGTACATACTCCCCCAGACAATTTTGAAAATAACAGCATCAACTGTTCCAGGTCTCATCTGTAGGAAAAATTGTAGCTTGCCTTTTATACTGGAAGTTCTGGATAATTTCACCTTTCTTTCCTGGCTCATTTAACCTCACTTCTGTTGCTTTATTTGCCTAATATGCTCATCACAGAAGTACAGAAATATATAAAAGGTTATATAGAAGAAATATAAAGAAAATGACAGAACTAAGTCTTTTAAAATAAGGTGCATATATTTGAAGACTGAGAGGTACCACCTTGGGGCAAAGATGGAATAGAGCTTATCTTTAATGAATCATGTATTGACAACAACGAGAGACTGCAGTTTAATAGCTCCTGAAGTCTTAAGTACAGGTTTGGGAAACAGAAACTCCAAGTTATTAAAATACAAGCTCTTTTTGCAGCTTTTGACATGCAACTTCCAACTCCTTTGACTCCATTTTGCCAAGTGCTTAATTTATTTTTTTTTTTAAAGCTTGATTATTAGATTTTATTGCTGAAGGAGTCATTTTCTGACGCGACCTGCTCACGTTACCAGAAAAAAGCAGTTTTGGCTGCCTCCAATCTTAAACTGATATGAAAAGGAAGGGCAGAATTTGGAACTGTTGACATCTTTTGTTTCTCTATAATGTGCAACAATGCCTGAAATACTTCTAAAGAGAAAAAACAACTAATTATTTTAAAACAGTTTTTTTGAAGGAGAGGGGAAAATTTTCTTCTTGACCTGAAATGAATACACACAGCCAGGACTTACATGACAGCTGGCAATTCAAACAAAAATCAGAATCCTTACTCAAAGGCATATGAAAATTATTCCCACTGAAGCAAAGATATCCTCATCTCCCATTAGATCTTGTGCTTCCAATTTGATGCTTAAATATGACAAAAACAGAGTACTGGCTCTCTTAATTCCTTCTGGCACTGTTCCAGTTTCCTGCCAGAAAATCCAAAATACTTTTATATATCAGTGAGCAAACTCCAATGAGAATTTTTTGCTTTGCAGATTGGCCGCTAGCATATGATTCAGAAAACTATTTTTTCAACCAATACCTCTAACCAGCCAATCTATAATTTGGAGATACTGTTCTAATTTTTGTATAAAATAATCACTTTAGAAGTCCACACAGGACATCTCCATACAATACAAGAACAAAATCCACAAGCAAGGATCAGTTATACTTGCAGACAACACAGTATCATTTTTATTAACTCCACTTATACCAGCTATAGGAGACATTTGTAATGTTTCTTCAACTTGCTGCAAAAAGGCTGAAGAAACACACCTAACAGAGGCTCCTGAGGTAACCTGTGAAGATAGGCGAAACATTTTTATCTGTATCTAATGCATCATAAAAACAATTTCCTAGATTGCCTGCTACTCAAATAGAACAGCATGAATGCAGCCTGTAAACCTTTTATGTGAGCCAGCAGCATTCCTTTCCTCAATTTCTCTTTACTTAAGGAGAATATTGCCCAGTTAAAGACCTCATAGTAAAAGTCTTCAGTTGTATTTAAGCTCTTGCACAGTTAGGATTTAAGTGGTTCCTTTCTCTAGCTACACTTTTGAATGTCAACTTGAAGACAACCTGGCATTTATTTTCAGCTCATTTCACTTTCTGGTTCTAATACTCTAATGAGATGCTGTAAATTTGTGTCAACCACAGCGCTGGATTTATTTTTTTTTTTTAATTTAATAAAGACCATTCAGCAATAGAACTTTTATTATGCATATCTGACTTTTTCATAGCCATCTTAACTATCTGATACTTCCATGTAACCTGTTTCTTTCACGCTATCAAATTAATTGTGACCATAAAATAAATATAAAAATAAATTCCCCAAACCACAGAATTATGCATTACATGACGCAAGTCTGGGTGTCTTCATTAGTTAAAACCTGTATTAATAAGAGTAATGTGACACATCTAAAATCAATTAGCTTATGGAATAGTAAAAAAAGTAGAATCATTTCATTTAGATGGGCTTTTCAAGGCTTATTTCAATGAGGTCTTTAAAAAACTATAACTTTGCAAGTGCTTAATATAACCAAGGCAGACAAACAAACAAAGTGTCTGTGGGGGTGAGGGAGGAGTGTACTGCATGGCTACTGGCATCTCACAGTAATCCAAGACACTACTGAACTGAAACGCAATACCAACTTCAGTATGACGTTACCCAGCTCAGCTTATAGCTCACACACTAGCGCAGTTGGAAAGGTTGTCACAAAGAACACCATCCTCCACATTTTCTTTTAAAAACTCCTTGAATCAACTTCAAATATTGCTCGAATATATTTACCCTATATTTCAAAATGCAGTTAAAAAGATAAAAGAGCTTAAGGGGACATTTTAAAGTAACCTGGAATAAATTACAGAATCTTAAACCCAACATTATGCCTAGATTAACTGGCTGAGCACGAGTGTAAAAACAAACCCCTGTTCCTTTGAGGAAGCATCACTATGCAACCACCTGCTTATACAACAATAACTAAAAAAGAAAGAGGTTTAACTGATGTTTTCCATCAGTAATTGCAATCTAACTTTGCACAAAATGTAAATTCCATTGCTGTGTGGGCCTTTTTCTCTATAGGCATTGTGATCCTACGAACTCCAGCTGAAAGATTGAGTTCCTTCTAACTTTGTATCTCAGACTCATTAAAAAATAAAATCTTTTTTTTCCACAGGTAGCTTTTTTATTGTTTTTCCCCCTCAATAAGCCAGCATAAAATACTAAAAGGAGCTGGACTCGATGATCCTTATGGGTCCCTTCCAACTTGAGATATTCTATGATTTTAAGACAAATACCAATTTCTGCTCCAATAGAATCACTTCTATGATATACTTCCCAATTGCAGACTCAGTATGACAAAACCCAAATGTGTAAGGTCTCTATGCCAGGCCCATCTGCTTTTTTCTCTTTGAAATCTCAAAGAAAGAGTTGGGGTACAGGATAAGGGACTTTTCAAAATGTGCCTATTATTTCTCTCAAAAAGTTAGCAGGAAATAAAAGGTAATTTAGAGCGTTAATCTCTGGTCCTGGACATACCACGTTTCTCACTGTTTTCCACCTTTCCACAGCCCCAACACTTGCTTTCTTGAAAAGAACATTCTTAAAATGATCAAGAAATAGCAACTCAAGTAACTGTCATCAAAATCCTTCTGAATGCTAACAAAGGAAGGGAAAGGCAGTGAAAAATAAACAGTTCAGTGATATAGGTTACGAAGAAGGCTTTATGATGATCCCACTTAAATGGAATGAAATAGAAGTAGGCAATTTATTAACCATACTCAAGGAAGGATTATGCTCAAAACTCAAATTTAACAATAACTATTTTGGCACAAGTGGGAACATACCAATGAAAGCTGCTAGCGACACAAAGCTGGCAGAGATCGTGAGAGGTCTAAAATTAAGTAGTGCCACATTAAAACTACACATTTCACGATAAATATCAAGAACTTCAGATATGAGTTCCTCAATTAGAGAGAAAAAACAGAATGGCTTGCTTAACCACAAGAAAACAACGTGAAGGAGCCAAAGAAGGTATCAGGAGAAGCATCAAGCAAAAATAAGGAAGTATTATGTCATTTTCAAGACAATCCGAGATCTCATTGGGCTATTTATGTTAAGAGATACCTGCACCATTTCAGTTTGAACACAGCAGCTGCCAGAATGCTCTGGGGAGGGGAGAAAATGTTGGGAGTAGGAAACAAAACCAGCTTTTCTTAGCCTAGCAGATGAAAAGGTGAGATATGGATGCCGCCTATAAATACAGCACAGTAAATACAAACTACAGAAGGAAAAACAGCTATTGAGGTGAAGCACAGTGCCAGCACAGCAACAAAGATGCATCGTAGTGCCATGAATTAGAATTTTTGCCATAAATAAATTTGTCAGTACACAGCTCCAGAACATCAAACAACGAAGTTCTACCCTATTCCACTGAATAGAACAGCAGGTGCAAAAGGTACCTACTTTTAAAATAGAGATTAAAAACTTCATTACAGGATGAAATGAAATCAGGCTTTTAATAACAAGGGATGAGGCCAGATAGCCCAGAAAGTTCCTCCTAGTCCTTTAAAAGCAAATATATGCACACTCATCTCTCAAACAGAGGAGCAATCGCAACAGCACCCATATGTTCTGCTCTGAGGTCTGTCTTTAACAGAGAAAGGCTGTTTCTCCACCACCAGTTTTGACCAGCTCCGTGCTGTAAGAGCACGCCACTACACAGCAAAGCCCACGCACCGTACCGTGCATACCACAAAACCCCTGCTTTCGGTGGCACGGCTTTTTCCAGACAGCCCCTGGACAAAGCTACCCCCAGTAGGACAAGCTCTGTTTGAGGGTTGGACTGCACCCAGACCGGGGCGGGGGCGGGGGGGAAGGCATGAGGCACACAACATCCATCACTGTATTACCTGTTCTCATCTACCACGTTAACGAGGGGATTAGATCGCCGCTTTCTTTGGGAAGTGGTGTGTCAAGAGAAGACATTCCTATAACCTGGCAACACTTGCCCCCGTGCAGGTGTATCTCAGTGGGGGATTTGGGTGGGCTGCCTCCATCCAGCACCAACATTAAGCCAAACCAAACCACTGGGCGGGGTGTGCTTAAGGAACAAAAGGTTCGGATGCACTGAGGTGCTGCTTCCCTTTTTCAGGACACAGCCGTCACCCGTACCGGGATCCAAAGCTGGCACAGGTGGGCCCTCTGTAGGAGTGGGTGGGTTGCAAGTTCTTACCTGGTAACCGGTTATCAAGGAGATGGGAAGCTCTAAGTGATCTAGCATTGCAGCAACCGGTATTTAAAAGCCAATTTGCATATGAGAGGATTGTAAGTAATGGTGATATTTAAATGTGGGATTTATAACTGCAGCTGTTCTCACAACGAAATGAGTCAATACCAAATACTCCATCTTTTCGGAGACCTTTTCAGGAATGCAAGACATTTTAGGTTGCAGCCTTTTAAGCCTGAGATTAATAAGCCATTATTATAATTAGTTGAGATAGACACAAATTCTTACAAAGAAAGTTGGGTTGGTTTTTTGGTTTGTTTTTTTTTTTTTACCCCCCCCTGTTTTTTTACCCTCCCCGACCTGGAAGTGAATTTCCCTCAGCCGGCCGGGGAGCGGCGCCGAGCCCGCCTCCCTTAAAGGGGCCGCGCCAGCCACACGCTGCCTGCTCTACGGGTGAGTGGGAACCTTAAACCGCAGGTTTAAGGATGAAAAGCGTCAGGAGAGGGTTTTATTACACAGCAAAGCGCATTAGGCTCGCGTGTTATGGCGTGTGAGAGACCTTCCCTGACGCCGAGCTGCTTTCATTTCGGAGCAACACCGAAGCGCCGGTGAGCCTGTCCAAGCAGCGGCTGCTGAGGACCGAAGCAGCTCTACAGCGGTTCCTTCTCTTTGGGAACCTCTCACAACCAGGAATTCAGCTTCGGCTTCATGCGTGTTGCTCACGGATTAACCTCTGCAATTTAAATCTGTTTCCTGCCCAGACTAGTTTCTTCTGGAAATATGAATAATAATCTCCAGTACAATAGGTTTTGCCACCCGCCTGGAAGTTGGAGAGGAGCTTTGCCATAAGCTTCTATACAAAATAATTTCCGGTTCCAGTAGTAGTAGTGATGAGAACTTGTCTCCCAACAAATACATGCATTGTTGGTAAAGAGAATACAGTTACTTTTTGTTTTGGGATACAAAGTAAAGAGTGATACAATTACCCTGTCCAAGTAAAATGAAATTACAAAGAGTTTACTGTTAAACCTTTTCAGGAATTGCCGATATTACACACAGCAGCTTTAAATAATATTTGTCTGCAAACCAGCAAAACACATAAATAAACATTAAGGAACAATTACTAAAATAATTTATGTTTCTGCCATTAAAAAATGACAAAATATTCTACAAACATTATCAAACGCAATTTTGCCCATTTAAGGACTACATGGCAAAGGTCAGTTATGGTCCCAATTCTTTTGGATGTTGATGTAGAGAAATGCCATGCTCAGGATCTGACAAGAACAGAATCAAAAGTCCTCCTGTTCTGAATTTAACCACTTAAATATCTAATCTGCTTAGAAGAAATATTTTATCTAATTATGGAAACAGAAATTAGCTTAGATAATTAAAGGGAGAGGCTAGTACTGTTATTCTTAGTCCATTATGTGTTACTTCCACCTCCTAATGTCTTTTGGAACTTCCAGGTTCTTTCCATACCTATTAACAAATTTTATTCATTCACTCCAACCTGAGTATCACCAGATCTCTTGTCTTTACCTTCTTTTTCTCATTCCATCCGGATTTACAATAGGAACTATCTTCCTTTCTCCCATCTGGGCTCAGACAGTGAAAACTTCCAAGCGACAGGCGGATCCCCTGCTCTCAGTGCCTGTTCTTGGCCTGCCCTGCCGTACTCAAGAGCCGCAGCAGCGAGGGAAGCCTCGCTGTGCCACTTGGCTCCGAGTGTGGAGAGGCCGTACAGCCGAGTTGGCACTGACCCAACATCAGCATCAGAAATTTGCGGAGACATAATCCCAGCAAGAAGAGACCCTTCAGGGGTTTAAACCAACAAACTCAAAGATTTTCTACGGTGTCTGTGCACACTGAGGTTTTTTCAAAGCTGGATTTTCAGAGAAACAGGATTGCTGGTACAAAAGCGGTCCATCTTCCAAAGGTCTTCTCCGGAACAGAGGACTTGACGCAAAAATTCTCAGATTGCAGTCAGCATAGGCCAAATGATGTGTATCTTATTACTTTCCTTTTCGTAGACATGTCAGCAGTTTGGCTCGATACATTTTGAAAACAAGGTTTTAGCTTCATGTGCGTTAATGCCAGCCCAAATACTGAAAAGTCGAAAAAGTTTTAAGGAAATGCTTTTAACCGAAGCTGTCACTGGCATTTCGACAGCAAGCCCCGCAGGTGGTGCCACCGGTCTGACCGGCGGCGGTTCTCGCAATTAGCTCCATTAATAGACAACCAGGTTTCTTCCTACAGGAGCCTACGCGAAGGATTTAATGGAGTTTTATTTGTCCCAAAAGGTTGGCGAGCCGGCGTCCTGCTACTGAAATCATTCGGGACGAAGCATTCCTAAATATTCTTTGAAATTAATTTTAACTCCTAAGGATTTTGTCGCTTAAATTCCTAATGTGCTCAGAAAACTCAGTTTGTGCTCAAACCCGCTGGAATTGGATAGTCTGCCAGGTTTTGTTTAAGTATCCTAAAATCACGTCTGGCTTAAATTCATCCGTAACTAGAGAACCAGGGTTTGTCGTGTGGTTGTTAATTGCTTCCCAGCCTCTGGGTGTTTTCAACAACCCTGGCACGGCCGGCTCTGGTGCAGGGTTCCATCTTTTCATAAAGCATCTGTAAGTTCTTTTGCCATACCGCAAAGAGGAACGGTTGCTCGTGGCAGTCGCTAGCAGCAACTCCCCCATTGTAAAATTGAGTTGAAAACCATTTAGCTCTTAATCCGAGACAAAAATATGCAGGCAACAAGTTGCAGAATTGGTAAAGCAGCCCTGGCTTCTAGGCCGTGTGTAGTGTATTAATGTATACGGTAATGTCTCAGCTTACGGATTTGGTTGGCCTGAATAAGACCTCAGAAATATGTATCCAATGGTGCAAAACTCTGAAAGCGAAATACTACGAATGCTAAAACTAAAATCTAATACAAAAAGCTAATACTAAAATCGCTTAAAACTTCGGAATGGTCAGTCTCTGGGGATCCCGTGAGGGAGAGATGAGGCAGCGCAGGCGAGCACGTGGCCTTCCACCCCCGAGCAGGCTCGGAGCCGGTGTCGGGGGGATGGAGCAGGAGCCGGTGTCGGGGGGCGGCTCCGCGGCAGCGGGAAGGGGAGC